>NW_027439273.1:142500-147500 GCF_964188355.1 Buteo buteo
CTAACCATAACCCTAAACCCTAACCCTAACCCTAACCCTAGCCCTAACCCTAGCCCTAAGTCGTACCCTAACCCTAATCCTAACCCTAACCCAACCTTAACCCTAAAACTAACCTTAGCCCTTAAAACTAACCTAATAGAAACCCTAACCCTAACTCCTAACCCTAAGCCTAACCTAACCCTAACCCTAACCCTAGCCGTAACCCTAACCCTAACCCTAACCCTAACCCTAACCCTAACCTTAGCCCTAACCCTAACCCCTAACCCCTAACCGTAACGCTAACCCTAAGCCTAACCCCTAACCCCTAACCCCTAACCATAACCCTAAACCCTAACCCTAACCCTAACCCTAACCCTAGCCCTAACCCTAGCCCTAAGTCGTACCCTAACCCTAATCCTAACCCTAACCCAACCTTAACCCTAAAACTAACCTTAGCCCTTAAAACTAACCTAATAGAAACCCTAACCCTAACTCCTAACCCTAAGCCTAACCTAACCCTAACCCTAACCCTAGCCGTAACCCTAACCCTAACCCTAACCCTAGCCCTAACCCTAACCCTAACCCTAACCTTAGCCCTAAGCCTAACCCCTAACCCCTAACCGTAACGCTAACCCTAAGCCTAACCCCTAACCCCTAACCCCTAACCCTAACCATAACCCTAAACCCTAACCCTAACCCTAGCCCTAACCCTAGCCCTAAGTCGTACCCTAACCCTAATCCTAACCCTAACCCAACCTTAACCCTAAAACTAACCTTAGCCCTTAAAACTAACCTAATAGAAACCCTAACCCTAACTCCTAACCCTAAGCCTAACCTAACCCTAACCCTAACCCTAGACGTAACCCTAACCCTAACCCTAACCCTAGCCCTAACCCTAACCCTAACCCTAACCCTAACCTTAGCCCTAACCCTAACCCCTAACCCCTAACCGTAACGCTAACCCTAAGCCTAACCCCTAACCCCTAACACCTAAACCTAACCCTAACCCTAACCCCTAACCCTAACCCTAACCCTAACCCTAGCCCTAACCCTAGCCCTAAGTCGTACCCTAACCCTAATCCTAACCCTAACCCAACCTTAACCCTAAAACTAACCTTAGCCCTTAAAACTAACCTAATAGAAACCCTAACCCTAACTCCTAACCCTAAGCCTAACCTAACCCTAACCCTAACCCTAGCCGTAACCCTAACCCTAACCCTAACCCTAACCCTAACCCTAACCCTAACCTTAGCCCTAACCCTAACCCCTAACTCCTAACCGTAACGCTAACCCTAAGCCTAACCCCTAACCCCTAACCCCTAACCCTAACCCTAACCCTAAACCCTAACCCTAACCCTAACACTAACCCTAGCCCTAACCCTAGCCCTAAGTCGTACCCTAACCCTAATCCTAACCCTAACCCAACCTTAACCCTAAAAGTAACCTTAGACCTTAAAACTAACCTAATAGAAAACCTAACCCTAACTCCTAACCCTAAGCCTAATCTAACCCTAACCCTAACCCTAGCCGTAACCCTAACCCTAACCCTAACCCTAGCCCTAACCCTAACCCTAACCTTAGCCCTAACCCTAATCCCTAACCCCTAACCGTAACGCTAACCCTAAGCCTAACCCCTAACCCCTAACCCCTAACCCTAACCATAACCCTAAACCCTAACCCTAACCCTAACCCTAACCCTAGCCCTAACCCTAGCCC
The DNA here is from genome assembly GCF_964188355.1 of Buteo buteo. Taxonomy (NCBI): domain Eukaryota; kingdom Metazoa; phylum Chordata; class Aves; order Accipitriformes; family Accipitridae; genus Buteo; species Buteo buteo. The sequence goes on from NW_027439273.1 coordinate 144,196, forward strand.
TAAGTCGTACCCTAACCCTAATCCTAACCCTAACCCAACCTTAACCCTAAAACTAACCTTAGCCCTTAAAACTAACCTAATAGAAACCCTAACCCTAACTCCTAACCCTAAGCCTAACCTAACCCTAACCCTAACCCTAGCCGTAACCCTAACCCTAACCCTAACCCTAGCCCTAACCCTAACCCTAACCTTAGCCCTAACCCTAACCCCTAACCCCTAACCGTAACGCTAACCCTAAGCCTAACCCCTAACCCCTAACCCCTAACCCTAACCATAACCCTAAACCCTAACCCTAACCCTAACCCTAACCCTAGCCCTAAGTCGTAACCTAACCCTAATCCTAACCCTAACCCAACCTTAACCCTAAAACTAACCTTAGCCCTTAAAACTAACCTAATAGAAACCCTAACCCTAACTCCTAACCCTAAGCCTAACCTAACCCTAACCCTAACCCTAGCCGTAACCCTAACCCTAACCCTAACCCTAGCCCTAATCCTAACTCTAACCCTAACCCTAACCTTAGCCCTAACCCTAACCCCTAACCCCTAACCGTAATGCTAACCCTAAGCCTAACCCCTAACGCCTAACCCCTAACCCTAACCCTAACCCTAAACCCTAACCCTAACCCTAACCCTAACCCTAGCCCTAACCCTAGCCCTAAGTCGTACCCTAACCCTAATCCTAACCCTAACCCAACCTTAACCCTAAAACTAACCTTAGCCCTTAAAACTAACCTAATAGAAACCCTAACCCTAACTCCTAACCCTAAGCCTAACCTAAACCTAACCCTAACCCTAGCCTTAACCCTAACCCTAACCCTAACCCTAACCCTAAACTTAGCCCTAACCCTAACCCCTAACCCCTAACCGTAACGCTAACCCTAAGCCTAACCCCTAACCCCTAACCCCTAACCCTAACCATAACCCTAAACCCTAACCCTAACCCTAACCCTAACCCTAGCCCTAACCCTAGCCCTAAGTCGTACCCTAACCCTAATCCTAACCCTAACCCAACCTTAACCCTAAAACTAACCTTAGCCCTTTAAACTAACCTAATAGAAACCCTAACCCTAACTCCTAACCCTAAGCCTAACCTAACCCTAACCCTAACCCTAGCCGTAACCCTAACCCTAGCCCTAACCCTAACCCTAACCCTAACCCTAACCTTAGCCCTAAGCCTAACCCCTAACCCCTAACCGTAACGCTAACCCTAAGCCTAACCCCTAACCCCTAACCCCTAACCCTAACCATAACCCTAAACCCTAACCTTAACCCTAACCCTAACCCTAGCCCTAACCCTAGCCCTAAGTCGTACCCTAACCCTAATCCTAACCCTAACCCAACCTTAACCCTAAAACTAACCTTAGCCCTTAAAACTAACCTAATAGAAACCCTAACCCTAACTCCTAACCCTAAGCCTAACCTAACCCTAACCCTAACCCTAGCCGTAACCCTAACCCTAACCCTAACCCTAGCCCTAACCCTAACCCTAACCCTAACCCTAACCTTAGCCCTAACCCTAACCCCTAACCCCTAACCGTAACGCTAACCCTAAGCCTAACCCCTAACCCCTAACCCCTAACCCTAACCATAACCCTAAACCCTAACCCTAACCCTAACCCTAACCCTAGCCCTAACCCTAGCCCTAAGTCGTACCCTAACCCTAATCCTAACCCTAACCCAACCTTAACCCTAAAACTAACCTTAGCCCTTAAAACTAACCTAATAGAAACCCTAACCCTAACTCCTAACCCTAAGCCTAACCTAACCCTAACCCTAACCCTAGCCGTAACCCTAACCCTAACCCTAACCCTAGCCCTAACCCTAACCCTAACCCTAACCCTAACCTTAGCCCTAACCCTAACCCCTAACCCCTAACCGTAACGCTAACCCTAAGACTAACCCCTAACCCCTAACCCTAACCCTAACCCTAAACCCTAACCCTAACCCTAACCCTAACCCTAGCCCTAACCCTAGCCCTAAGTCGTACCCTAACCCTAATCCTAACCCTAACCCAACCTTAACCCTAAAACTAACCTTAGCCCTTAAAACTAACCTAATAGAAACCCTAACCCTAACTCCTAACCCTAAGCCTAACCTAACCCTAACCCTAACCCTAGCCGTAACCCTAACCCTAACCCTAACCCTAACCCTAACCCTAACCCTAGCCGTAACCCTAACCCTAACCCTAACCCTAGCCCTAACCCTAACCCTAACCCTAACCTTAGCCCTAACCCTAACCCCTAACCCCTAACCGTAACGCTAACCCTAAGCCTAACCCCTAACCCCTAACCCCTAACCCTAACCATAACCCTAAACCCTAACCCTAACCCTAACCCTAACCCTAGCCCTAACCCTAGCCCTAAGTCATACACTAACCCTAATCCTAACCCTAACCCAACCTTAACCCTAAAACTAACCTTAGCCCTTAAAACTAACCTAATAGAAACCCTAACCCTAACTCCTAACCCTAAGCCTAACCTAACCCTAACCCAAACCCTAGCCGTAACCCTAACCCTAACCCTAACCCTAGCCCTAACCCTAACCCTAACCCTAACCCTAACCTTAGCCCTAACCCTAACCCCTAACCCCTAACCGTAACGCTAACCCTAAGCCTAACCCCTAACCCCTAACCCCTAACCCTAACCATAACCCTAAACCCTAACCCTAACCCTAACCCTAACCCTAGCCCTAACCCTAGCCCTAAGTCATACCCTAACCCTAATCCTAACCCTAACCCAACCTTAACCCTAAAACTAACCTTAGCCCTTAAAACTAACCTAATAGAAACCCTAACCCTAACTCCTAGCCCTAAGCCTAACCTAACCCTAACCCTAACCCTAGCCGTAACCCTAACCCTAACCCTAACCCTAGCCCTAACCCTAACCCTAACCCTAACCCTAACCTTAGCCCTAACCCTAACCCCTAACCCCTAACCGTAACGCTAACCCTAGCCCTAACCCGTAACCCCTAACCCCTAACCCTAACCATAACCCTAAACCCTAACCCGAACCCTAGCCGTAACCCTAACCCTAACCCTAACCCTAGCCCTAACCCTAACCCTAACCCTAACCCTAACCTTAGCCCTAACCCTAACCCCTAACCCCTAACCGTAACGCTAACCCTAAGCCTAACCCCTAACCCCTAATCCCTAATCTTAACCATAACCCTAAACCCTAACCCTAACCCTAACCCTAACCCTAGCCCTAACCCTAGCGCTAAGTCGTACCCTAACCCTAATCCTAACCCTAACCCAACCTTAACCCTAAAACTAACCTTAGCCCTTAAAACTAACCTAATAGAAAC
>NW_027439273.1:155000-187500 GCF_964188355.1 Buteo buteo
ACTCCTAACCCTAAGCCTAACCTAACCCTAACCCTAACCCTAGCCGTAACCCTAACCCTAACCCTAACCCTAGCCCTAAGTCGTACCCTAACCCTAACCCTAACCTTAGCCCTAACCCTAACCCCTAACCCCTAACCGTAACGCTAACCCTAAGCCTAACCCCTAACCCCTAACCCCTAACCCTAACCATAACCCTAAACCCTAACCCTAACCCTAACCCTAACCCTAGCCCTAACCCTAGCCCTAAGTCGTACCCTAACCCTAATCCTAACCCTAACCCAACCTTAACCCTAAAACTAACCTTAGCCCTTAAAACTAACCTAATAGAAACCCTAACCCTAACTCCTAACCCTAAGCCTAACCTAACCCTAACCCTAACCCTAGCCGTAACCCTAACCCTAACCCTAACCCTAGCCCTAACCCTAACCCTAACCCTAACCCTAACCTTAGCCCTAACCCTAACCCCTAACCCCTAACCGTAACGCTAACCCTAAGCCTAACCCCTAACCCCTAACCCCTAACCCTAACCATAACCCTAAACCCTAACCCTAACCCTAACCCTAACCCTAGCCCTAACCCTAGCCCTAAGTCGTACCCTAACCCTAATCCTAACCCTAACCCAACCTTAACCCTAAAACTAACCTTAGCCCTTAAAACTAACCTAATAGAAACCCTAACCCTAACTCCTAACCCTAAGCCTAACCTAACCCTAACCCAAACCCTAGCCGTAACCCTAACCCTAACCCTAACCCTAGCCCTAACCCTAACCCTAACCCTAACCCTAACCTTAGCCCTAACCCTAACCCCTAACCCCTAACCGTAACGCTAACCCTAAGCCTAACCCCTAACCCCTAACCCCTAACCCTAACCATAACCCTAAACCCTAACCCTAACCCTAACCCTAACCCTAGCCCTAACCCTAGCCCTAAGTCGTACCCTAACCCTAATCCTAACCCTAACCCAACCTTAACCCTAAAACTAACCTTAGCCCTTAAAACTAACCTAATAGAAACCCTAACCCTAACTCCTAGCCCTAAGCCTAACCTAACCCTAACCCTAACCCTAACCCTAGCCCTAACCCTAGCCCTAAGTCGTACCCTAACCCTAATCCTAACCCTAACCCAACCTTAACCCTAAAACTAACCTTAGCCCTTAAAACTAACCTAATAGAAACCCTAACCCTAACTCCTAACCCTAAGCCTAACCTAACCCTAACCCTAACCCTAGCCGTAACCCTAACCCTAACCCTAACCCTAGCCCTAACCATAACCCTAACCCTAACCCTAACCTTAGCCCTAACCCTAACCCCTAACCCCTAACCGTAACGCTAACCCTAAGCCTAACCCCTAACCCCTAACCCCTAACCCCTAACCCTAACCATAACCCTAAATCCTAACCCTAACCCTAACCCTAACCCTAGCCCTAACCCTAGCCCTAAGTCGTACCCTAACCCTAATCCTAACCCTAACCCAACCTTAACCCTAAAACTAACCTTAGCCCTTAAAACAAACCTAATAGAAACCCTAACCCTAACTCCTAACCCTAAGCCTAACCTAACCCTATCCCAAACCCTAGCCGTAACCCTAACCCTAACCCTAACCCTAGCCCTAACCCTAACCCTAACCCTAACCCTAACCTTAGCCCTAACCCTAACCCCTAACCCCTAACCGTAACGCTAACCCTAAGCCTAACCCCTAACCCTAACCCTAACCCTAAACCCTAACCCTAACCCTAACCCTAACCCTAGCCCTAACCCTAGCCCTAAGTCGTACCCTAACCCTAATCCTAACCCTAACCCAACCTTAACCATAAAACTAACCTTAGCCCTTAAAACTAACCTAATAGAAACCCTAACCCTAACTCCTAACCCTAAGCCTAACCTAACCCTAACCCTAACCCTAGCCGTAACCCTAACCCTAACCCTAACCCTAGCCCTAACCCTAACCCTAAACCTAACCCTAACCTTAGCCCTAACCCTAACCCCTAACCCCTAACCGTAACGCTAACCCTAAGCCTAACCCCTAACCCCTAACCCCTAACCCTAACCATAACCCTAAACCCTAACCCTAACCCTAACCCTAACCCTAGCCCTAACCCTAGCCCTAAGTCGTACCCTAACCCTAATCCTAACCCTAACCCAACCTTAACCCTAAAACTAAACTTAGCCCTTAAAACTAACCTAATAGAAACCCTAACTCCTAACCCTAAGCCTAACCTAACCCTAACCCTAACCCTAGCCGTAACCCTAACCCTAACCCTAACCATAGCCCTAACCCTAACCCTAACCCTAACCCTAACCTTAGCCCTAACCCTAACCCCTAACCCCTAACCGTAACGCTAACCCTAAGCCTAAACCCTAACCCCTAACCCCTAACCCTAACCATAACCCTAAACCCTAACCCTAACCCTAACCCTAACCCTAGCCCTAACCCTAGCCCTAAGTCGTACCCTAACCCTAATCCTAACCCTAACCCAACCTTAACCCTAAAACTAACCTTAGCCCTTAAAACTAACCTAATAGAAACCCTAACCCTAACTCCTAACCCTAAGCCTAACCTAACCCTAACCCTAACCCTAGCCGTAACCCTAACCCTAACCCTAACCCTAGCCCTAACCCTAACCCTAACCCTAACCCTAACCTTAGCCCTAACCCTAACCCCTAACCCCTAACCGTAACGCTAACCCTAAGCCTAACCCCTAACCCCTAACCCCTAAACCTAACCATAACCCTAAACCCTAAACCTAACCGTAGCCGTAACCCTAACCCTAAACCTAACCCTAGTCCTAACCCTAACCCTAACCCTAACCTTAGCCCTAACCCTAACCCCTAACCCCTAACCGTAACGCTAACCATAAGCCTAACCCCTAACCCCTAACCCCTAACCCTAACCCTAACCCTAAACCCTAACCCTAACCCTAACCCTAACCCTAGCCCTAACCCTAGCCCTAAGTCGTACCCTAACCCTAATCCTAACCCTAACCCAACCTTAACCCTAAAACTAACCTTAGCCCTTAAAACTAACCTAATAGAAACCCTAACCCTAACTCCTAAACCTAAGCCTAACCTAACCCTAACCCTAACCCTAGCCGTAACCCTAACCCTAACCCTAACCCTAGCCCTAACCCTAACCCTAACCCTAACCCTAACCTTAGCCCTAACCCTAACCCCTAACCCCTAACCGTAACGCTAACCCTAAGCCTAACCCCTAACCCCTAACCCCTAACCCTAACCATAACCCTAAACCCTAACCCTAACCCTAATCCTAACCCTAGCCCTAACCCTAGCCCTAAGTCGTACCCTAACCCTAATCATAACCCTAACCCAACCTTAACCCTAAAACTAACCTTAGCCCTTAAAACTAACCTAATAGAAACCCTAACCCTAACTCCTAACCCTAAGCCTAACCTAACCCTAACCCTAACCCTAGCCGTAACCCTAACCCTAACCCTAACCCTAGCCCTAACCCTAACCCTAACCCTAACCCTAACCTTAGCCCTAACCCTAACCCCTAACCCCTAACCGTAAAGCTAACCCTAAGCCTAACCCCTAACCCCTAACCCCTAACCCTAACCATAACCCTAAACCCTAACCCTAACCCTAACCCTAACCCTAGCCCTAACCCTAGCCCTAAGTCGTACCCTAACCCTAATCCTAACCCTAACCCAACCTTAACCCTAAAACTAACCTTAGCCCTTAAAACTAACCTAATAGAAACCCTAACCCTAAGTCCTAACCCTAAGCCTAACCTAACCCTAACCCTAACCCTAGCCGTAACCCTAACCCTAACCCTAACCCTAGCCCTAACCCTAACCCTAACCTTAGCCCTAACCCTAACCCCTAACCCCTAACCGTAACGCTAACCCTAAGCCTAACCCCTAACCCCTAACCCCTAACCCTAACCATAACCCTAAACCCTAACCCTAACCCTAACCCTAACCCTAGCCCTAACCCTAGCCCTAAGTCGTACCCTAACCCTAATCCTAACCCTAACCCAACCTTAACCCTAAAACTAACCTTAGCCCTTAAAACTAACCTAATAGAAACCCTAACCCTAACTCCTAACCCTAAGCCTAACCTAACCCTAACCCTAACCCTAGCCATAACCCTAACCCTAACCCTAACCCTAGCCCTAACCCTAACCCTAACCCTAACCCTAACCTTAGCCCTAACCCTAACCCCTAACCCCTAACCGTAACGCTAACCCTAAGCCTAACCCCTAACCCCTAACCCCTAACCCTAACCATAACCCTAAACCCTAACCCTAACCCTAACCCTAACCCTAGCCCTAACCCTAGCCCTAAGTCGTACCCTAACCCTAATCCTAACCCTAACCCAACCTTAACCCTAAAACTAACCTTAGCCCTTAAAACTAACCTAATAGAAACCCTAACCCTAACTCCTAACCCTAAGCCTAACCTAACCCTAACCCAAACCCTAGCCGTAACCCTAACCCTAACCCTAACCCTAGCCCTAACCCTAACCCTAACCCTAACCCTAACCTTAGCCCTAACCCTAACCCCTAACCCCTAACCGTAACGCTAACCCTAAGCCTAAACCCTAACCCCTAACCCCTAACCCTAACCATAACCCTAAACCCTAACCCTAACCCTAACCCTAACCCTAGCCCTAACCCTAGCCCTAAGTCGTACCCTAACCCTAATCCTAACCCTAACCCAACCTTAACCCTAAAACTAACCTTAGCCCTTAAAACTAACCTAATAGAAACCCTAACCCTAACTCCTAACCCTAAGCCTAACCTAACCCTAACCCTAACCCTAGCCGTAACCCTAACCCTAACCCTAACCCTAGCCCTAACCCTAACCCTAACCCTAACCCTAACCTTAGCCCTAACCCTAACACCTAACCCCTAACCGTAACGCTAACCCTAGCCCTAACCCGTAACCCCTAACCCCTAACCCTAACCATAACCCTAAACCCTAACCCGAACCCTAGCCGTAACCCTAACCCTAACCCTAACCCTAGCCCTAACCCTAACCCTAACCCTAACCCTAACCTTAGCCCTAACCCTAACCCCTAACCCCTAACCGTAACACTAACCCTAAGCCTAACCCCTAACCCCTAACCCCTAACCCTAACCATAACCCTAAACCCTAACCCTAACCCTAACCCTAACCCTAGCCCTAACCCTAGCCCTAAGTCGTACCCTAACCCTAATCCTAACCCTAACCCAACCTTAACCCTAAAACTAACCTTAGCCCTTAAAACTAACCTAATAGAAACCCTAACCCTAACTCCTAACCCTAAGCCTAACCTAACCCTAACCCTAACCCTAGCCGTAACCCTAACCCTAACCCTAACCCTAGCCCTAACCCTAACCCTAACCCTAACCCTAACCTTAGCCCGAACCCTAACCCCTAACCCCTAACCGTAACGCTAACCCTAAGCCTAACCCCTAACCCCTAACCATAACCCTAAACCCTAACCCTAACCCTAACCCTAACCCTAGCCCTAACCCTAGCCCTAAGTCGTACCCTAACCCTAATCCTAACCCTAACCCAACCTTAACCCTAAAACTAACCTTAGCCCTTAAAACTAACCTAATAGAAACCCTAACCCTAACTCCTAACCCTAAGCCTAACCTAACCCTAACCCTAACCCTAGCCGTAACCCTAACCCTAACCCTAACCCTAGCCCTAACCCTAACCCTAACCCTAACCCTAACCTTAGCCCTAACCCTAACCCCTAACCCCTAACCGTAACGCTAACCCTAAGCCTAACCCCTAACCCCTAACCCCTAACCCTAACCATAACCCTAAACCCTAACCCTAACCCTAACCCTAACCCTAGCCCTAACCCTAGCCCTAAGTCGTACCCTAACCCTAATCCTAACCCTAACCCAACCTTAACCCTAAAACTAACCTTAGCCCTTAAAACTAACCTAATAGAAACCCTAACCCTAACTCCTAACCCTAAGCCTAACCTAACCCTAACCCTAACCCTAGCCGTAACCCTAACCCTAACCCTAACCCTAACCCTAACCCTAACCCTAACCTTAGCCCTAACCCTAACCCCTAACCCCTAACCGTAACGCTAACCCTAAGCCTAACCCCTAACCCCTAACCCCTAACCCTAACCCTAACCCTAAACCCTAACCCTAACCCTAACCCTAACCCTAACCCTAGCCCTAACCCTAGCCCTAAGTCGTACCCTAACCCTAATCCTAACCCTAACCCAACCTTAACCCTAAAACTAACCTTAGCCCTTAAAACTAACCTAATAGAAACCCTAACCCTAACTCCTAACCCTAAGCCTAACCTAACCCTAACCCTAACCCTAGCCGTAACCCTAACCCTAACCCTAACCCTAGCCCTAACCCTAACCCTAACCCTAACCCTAACCTTAGCCCTAACCCTAACCCCTAACCCCTAACCGTAACGCTAACCCTAAGCCTAACCCCTAACCCCTAACCCCTAACCCTAACCCTAACCCTAAACCCTAACCCTAACCCTAACCCTAACCCTAGCCCTAACCCTAGCCCTAAGTCGTACCCTAACCCTAATCCTAACCCTAACCCAACCTTAACCCTAAAACTAACCTTAGCCCTTAAAACTAACCTAATAGAAACCCTAACCCTAACTCCTAACCCTAAGCCTAACCTAACCCTAACCCTAACCCTAGCCGTAACCCTAACCCTAACCCTAACCCTAGCCCTAACCCTAACCCTAACCCTAACCCTAACCTTAGCCCTAACCCTAACCCCTAACCCCTAACCGTAACGCTAACCCTAAGCCTAACCCCTAACCCCTAACCCCTAACCCTAACCCTAACCCTAAACCCTAACCCTAACCCTAACCCTAACCCTAGCCCTAACCCTAGCCCTAAGTCGTACCCTAACCCTAATCCTAACCCTAACCCTACCTTAACCCTAAAACTAACCTTAGCCCTTAAAACTAACCTAATAGAAACCCTAACCCTAACTCCTAACACTAAGCCTAACCTAACCCTAACCCTAACCCTAGCCGTAACCCTAACCCTAACCCTAACCCTAGCCCTAACCCTAACCCTAACCCTAACCCTAACCTTAGCCCTAACCCTAACACCTAACCCCTAACCGTAACGCTAACCCTAGCCCTAACCCGTAACCCCTAACCCCTAACCCTAACCATAACCCTAAACCCTAACCCGAACCCTAGCCGTAACCCTAACCCTAACCCTAACCCTAGCCCTAACCCTAACCCTAACCCTAACCCTAACCTTAGCCCTAACCCTAACCCCTAACCCCTAACCGTAACGCTAACCCTAAGCCTAAACCCTAACCCCTAACCCCTAACCCTAACCATAACCCTAAACCCTAACCCTAACCCTAACCCTAACCCTAGCCCTAACCCTAGCCCTAAGTCGTACCCTAACCCTAATCCTAACCCTAACCCAACCTTAACCCTAAAACTAACCTTAGCCCTTAAAACTAACCTAATAGAAACCCTAACCCTAACTCCTAACCCTAAGCCTAACCTAACCCTAACCCTAACCCTAGCCGTAACCCTAACCCTAACCCTAACCCTAGCCCTAACCCTAACCCTAACCCTAACCCTAACCTTAGCCCTAACCCTAACACCTAACCCCTAACCGTAACGCTAACCCTAGCCCTAACCCGTAACCCCTAACCCCTAACCCTAACCATAACCCTAAACCCTAACCCGAACCCTAGCCGTAACCCTAACCCTAACCCTAACCCTAGCCCTAACCCTAACCCTAACCCTAACCCTAACCTTAGCCCTAACCCTAACCCCTAACCCCTAACCGTAACACTAACCCTAAGCCTAACCCCTAACCCCTAACCCCTAACCCTAACCATAACCCTAAACCCTAACCCTAACCCTAACCCTAACCCTAGCCCTAACCCTAGCCCTAAGTCGTACCCTAACCCTAATCCTAACCCTAACCCAACCTTAACCCTAAAACTAACCTTAGCCCTTAAAACTAACCTAATAGAAACCCTAACCCTAACTCCTAACCCTAAGCCTAACCTAACCCTAACCCTAACCCTAGCCGTAACCCTAACCCTAACCCTAACCCTAGCCCTAACCCTAACCCTAACCCTAACCCTAACCTTAGCCCTAACCCTAACCCCTAACCCCTAACCGTAACGCTAACCCTAAGCCTAACCCCTAACCCCTAACCATAACCCTAAACCCTAACCCTAACCCTAACCCTAACCCTAGCCCTAACCCTAGCCCTAAGTCGTACCCTAACCCTAATCCTAACCCTAACCCAACCTTAACCCTAAAACTAACCTTAGCCCTTAAAACTAACCTAATAGAAACCCTAAACCTAACTCCTAACCCTAAGCCTAACCTAACCCTAACCCTAACCCTAGCCGTAACCCTAACCCTAACCCTAACCCTAACCCTAACCCTAACCCTAACCTTAGCCCTAACCCTAACCCCTAACCCCTAACCGTAACGCTAACCCTAAGCCTAACCCCTAACCCCTAACCCCTAACCCTAACCCTAACCCTAAACCCTAACCCTAACCCTAACCCTAACCCTAGCCCTAACCCTAGCCCTAAGTCGTACCCTAACCCTAATCCTAACCCTAACCCAACCTTAACCCTAAAACTAACCTTAGCCCTTAAAACTAAGCTAATAGAAACCCTAACCCTAACTCCTAACCCTAAGCCTAACCTAACCCTAACCCTAACCCTAGCCGTAACCCTAACCCTAACCCTAACCCTAGCCCTAACCCTAACCCTAACCCTAACCCTAACCTTAGCCCTAACCCTAACCCCTAACCCCTAACCGTAACGCTAACCCTAAGCCTAACCCCTAACCCCTAACCCCTAACCCTAACCCTAACCCTAAACCCTAACCCTAACCCTAACCCTAACCCTAACCCTAGCCCTAACCCTAGCCCTAAGTCGTACCCTAACCCTAATCCTAACCCTAACCCAACCTTAACCCTAAAACTAACCTTAGCCCTTAAAACTAACCTAATAGAAACCCTAACCCTAACTCCTAACCCTAAGCCTAACCTAACCCTAACCCTAACCCTAGCCGTAACCCTAACCCTAACCCTAACCCTAGCCCTAACCCTAACCCTAACCCTAACCCTAACCTTAGCCCTAACCCTAACACCTAACCCCTAACCGTAACGCTAACCCTAGCCCTAACCCGTAACCCCTAACCCCTAACCCTAACCATAACCCTAAACCCTAACCCGAACCCTAGCCGTAACCCTAACCCTAACCCTAACCCTAGCCCTAACCCTAACCCTAACCCTAACCCTAACCTTAGCCCTAACCCTAACCCCTAACCCCTAACCGTAACGCTAACCCTAAGCCTAAACCCTAACCCCTAACCCCTAACCCTAACCATAACCCTAAACCCTAACCCTAACCCTAACCCTAACCCTAGCCCTAACCCTAGCCCTAAGTCGTACCCTAACCCTAATCCTAACCCTAACCCAACCTTAACCCTAAAACTAACCTTAGCCCTTAAAACTAACCTAATAGAAACCCTAACCCTAACTCCTAACCCTAAGCCTAACCTAACCCTAACCCTAACCCTAGCCGTAACCCTAACCCTAACCCTAACCCTAGCCCTAACCCTAACCCTAACCCTAACCCTAACCTTAGCCCTAACCCTAACACCTAACCCCTAACCGTAACGCTAACCCTAGCCCTAACCCGTAACCCCTAACCCCTAACCCTAACCATAACCCTAAACCCTAACCCGAACCCTAGCCGTAACCCTAACCCTAACCCTAACCCTAGCCCTAACCCTAACCCTAACCCTAACCCTAACCTTAGCCCTAACCCTAACCCCTAACCCCTAACCGTAACACTAACCCTAAGCCTAACCCCTAACCCCTAACCCCTAACCCTAACCATAACCCTAAACCCTAACCCTAACCCTAACCCTAACCCTAGCCCTAACCCTAGCCCTAAGTCGTACCCTAACCCTAATCCTAACCCTAACCCAACCTTAACCCTAAAACTAACCTTAGCCCTTAAAACTAACCTAATAGAAACCCTAACCCTAACTCCTAACCCTAAGCCTAACCTAACCCTAACCCTAACCCTAGCCGTAACCCTAACCCTAACCCTAACCCTAGCCCTAACCCTAACCCTAACCCTAACCCTAACCTTAGCCCTAACCCTAACCCCTAACCCCTAACCGTAACGCTAACCCTAAGCCTAACCCCTAACCCCTAACCATAACCCTAAACCCTAACCCTAACCCTAACCCTAACCCTAGCCCTAACCCTAGCCCTAAGTCGTACCCTAACCCTAATCCTAACCCTAACCCAACCTTAACCCTAAAACTAACCTTAGCCCTTAAAACTAACCTAATAGAAACCCTAAACCTAACTCCTAACCCTAAGCCTAACCTAACCCTAACCCTAACCCTAGCCGTAACCCTAACCCTAACCCTAACCCTAACCCTAACCCTAACCCTAACCTTAGCCCTAACCCTAACCCCTAACCCCTAACCGTAACGCTAACCCTAAGCCTAACCCCTAACCCCTAACCCCTAACCCTAACCCTAACCCTAAACCCTAACCCTAACCCTAACCCTAACCCTAGCCCTAACCCTAGCCCTAAGTCGTACCCTAACCCTAATCCTAACCCTAACCCAACCTTAACCCTAAAACTAACCTTAGCCCTTAAAACTAAGCTAATAGAAACCCTAACCCTAACTCCTAACCCTAAGCCTAACCTAACCCTAACCCTAACCCTAGCCGTAACCCTAACCCTAACCCTAACCCTAGCCCTAACCCTAACCCTAACCCTAACCCTAACCTTAGCCCTAACCCTAACCCCTAACCCCTAACCGTAACGCTAACCCTAAGCCTAACCCCTAACCCCTAACCCCTAACCCTAACCCTAACCCTAAACCCTAACCCTAACCCTAACCCTAACCCTAACCCTAGCCCTAACCCTAGCCCTAAGTCGTACCCTAACCCTAATCCTAACCCTAACCCAACCTTAACCCTAAAACTAACCTTAGCCCTTAAAACTAACCTAATAGAAACCCTAACCCTAACTCCTAACCCTAAGCCTAACCTAACCCTAACCCTAACCCTAGCCGTAACCCTAACCCTAACCCTAACCCTAGCCCTAACCCTAACCCTAACCCTAACCCTAACCTTAGCCCTAACCCTAACCCCTAACCCCTAACCGTAACGCTAACCCTAAGCCTAACCCCTAACCCCTAACCCCTAACCCTAACCCTAACCCTAAACCCTAACCCTAACCCTAACCCTAACCCTAGCCCTAACCCTAGCCCTAAGTCGTACCCTAACCCTAATCCTAACCCTAACCCAACCTTAACCCTAAAACTAACCTTAGCCCTTAAAACTAACCTAATAGAAACCCTAACCCTAACTCCTAACCCTAAGCCTAACCTAACCCTAACCCTAACCCTAGCCGTAACCCTAACCCTAACCCTAACCCTAGCCCTAACCCTAACCCTAACCCTAACCCTAACCTTAGCCCTAACCCTAACCCCTAACCCCTAACCGTAACGCTAACCCTAAGCCTAACCCCTAACCCCTAACCCCTAACCCTAACCCTAACCCTAAACCCTAACCCTAACCCTAACCCTAACCCTAGCCCTAACCCTAGCCCTAAGTCGTACCCTAACCCTAATCCTAACCCTAACCCAACCTTAACCCTAAAACTAACCTTAGCCCTTAAAACTAACCTAATAGAAACCCTAACCCTAACTCCTAACACTAAGCCTAACCTAACCCTAACCCTAACCCTAGCCGTAACCCTAACCCTAACCCTAACCCTAGCCCTAACCCTAACCCTAACCCTAACCCTAACCTTAGCCCTAACCCTAACCCCTAACCCCTAACCGTAACGCTAACCCTAGCCCTAACCCGTAACCCCTAACCCCTAACCCTAACCATAACCCTAAACCCTAACCCGAACCCTAGCCGTAACCCTAACCCTAACCCTAACCCTAGCCCTAACCCTAACCCTAACCCTAACCCTAACCTTAGCCCTAACCCTAACCCCTAACCCCTAACCGTAACACTAACCCTAAGCCTAACCCCTAACCCCTAACCCCTAACCCTAACCCTAACCCTAAACCCTAACCCTAACCCTAACCCTAACCCTAGCCCTAACCCTAGCCCTAAGTCGTACCCTAACCCTAATCCTAACCCTAACCCAACCTTAACCCTAAAACTAACCTTAGCCCTTAAAACTAACCTAATAGAAACCCTAACCCTAACTCCTAACCCTAAGCCTAACCTAACCCTAACCCTAACCCTAGCCGTAACCCTAACCCTAACCCTAACCCTAGCCCTAACCCTAACCCTAACCCTAACCCTAACCTTAGCCCTAACCCTAACCCCTAACCCCTAACCGTAACGCTAACCCTAAGCCTAACCCCTAACCCCTAACCCCTAACCCTAACCATAACCCTAAACCCTAACCCTAACCCTAACCCTAACCCTAGCCCTAACCCTAGCCCTAAGTCGTACCCTAACCCTAATCCTAACCCTAACCCAACCTTAACCCTAAAACTAACCTTAGCCCTTAAAACTAACCTAATAGAAACCCTAACCCTAACTCCTAACCCTAAGCCTAACCTAACCCTAACCCTAACCCTAGCCGTAACCCTAACCCTAACCCTAACCCTAACCCTAACCCTAACCCTAACCTTAGCCCTAACCCTAACCCCTAACCCCTAACCGTAACGCTAACCCTAAGCCTAACCCCTAACCCCTAACCCCTAACCCTAACCCTAACCCTAAACCCTAACCCTAACCCTAACCCTAACCCTAGCCCTAACCCTAGCCCTAAGTCGTACCCTAACCCTAATCCTAACCCTAACCCAACCTTAACCCTAAAACTAACCTTAGCCCTTAAAACTAACCTAATAGAAACCCTAACCCTAACTCCTAACCCTAAGCCTAACCTAACCCTAACCCTAACCCTAGCCGTAACCCTAACCCTAACCCTAACCCTAGCCCTAACCCTAACCCTAACCCTAACCCTAACCTTAGCCCTAACCCTAACCCCTAACCCCTAACCGTAACGCTAACCCTAAGCCTAACCCCTAACCCCTAACCATAACCCTAAACCCTAACCCTAACCCTAACCCTAACCCTAGCCCTAACCCTAGCCCTAAGTCGTACCCTAACCCTAATCCTAACCCTAACCCAACCTTAACCCTAAAACTAACCTTAGCCCTTAAAACTAACCTAATAGAAACCCTAAACCTAACTCCTAACCCTAAGCCTAACCTAACCCTAACCCTAACCCTAGCCGTAACCCTAACCCTAACCCTAACCCTAGCCCTAACCCTAACCCTAACCCTAACCCTAACCTTAGCCCTAACCCTAACCCCTAACCCCTAACCGTAACGCTAACCCTAAGCCTAACCCCTAACCCCTAACCCCTAACCCTAACCCTAACCCTAAACCCTAACCCTAACCCTAACCCTAACCCTAGCCCTAACCCTAGCCCTAAGTCGTACCCTAACCCTAATCCTAACCCTAACCCAACCTTAACCCTAAAACTAACCTTAGCCCTTAAAACTAAGCTAATAGAAACCCTAACCCTAACTCCTAACCCTAAGCCTAACCTAACCCTAACCCTAACCCTAGCCGTAACCCTAACCCTAACCCTAACCCTAGCCCTAACCCTAACCCTAACCCTAACCCTAACCTTAGCCCTAACCCTAACCCCTAACCCCTAACCGTAACGCTAACCCTAAGCCTAACCCCTAACCCCTAACCCCTAACCCTAACCATAACCCTAAACCCTAACCCTAACCCTAACCCTAACCCTAGCCCTAACCCTAGCCCTAAGTCGTACCCTAACCCTAATCCTAACCCTAACCCAACCTTAACCCTAAAACTAACCTTAGCCCTTAAAACTAACCTAATAGAAACCCTAACCCTAACTCCTAACCCTAAGCCTAACCTAACCCTAACCCTAACCCTAGCCGTAACCCTAACCCTAACCCTAACCCTAACCCTAACCCTAACCCTAACCTTAGCCCTAACCCTAACCCCTAACCCCTAACCGTAACGCTAACCCTAAGCCTAACCCCTAACCCCTAACCCCTAACCCTAACCCTAACCCTAAACCCTAACCCTAACCCTAACCCTAACCCTAACCCTAGCCCTAACCCTAGCCCTAAGTCGTACCCTAACCCTAATCCTAACCCTAACCCAACCTTAACCCTAAAACTAACCTTAGCCCTTAAAACTAACCTAATAGAAACCCTAACCCTAACTCCTAACCCTAAGCCTAACCTAACCCTAACCCTAACCCTAGCCGTAACCCTAACCCTAACCCTAACCCTAGCCCTAACCCTAACCCTAACCCTAACCCTAACCTTAGCCCTAACCCTAACCCCTAACCCCTAACCGTAACGCTAACCCTAAGCCTAACCCCTAACCCCTAACCCCTAACCCTAACCCTAACCCTAAACCCTAACCCTAACCCTAACCCTAACCCTAGCCCTAACCCTAGCCCTAAGTCGTACCCTAACCCTAATCCTAACCCTAACCCAACCTTAACCCTAAAACTAACCTTAGCCCTTAAAACTAACCTAATAGAAACCCTAACCCTAACTCCTAACCCTAAGCCTAACCTAACCCTAACCCTAACCCTAGCCGTAACCCTAACCCTAACCCTAACCCTAGCCCTAACCCTAACCCTAACCCTAACCCTAACCTTAGCCCTAACCCTAACCCCTAACCCCTAACCGTAACGCTAACCCTAAGCCTAACCCCTAACCCCTAACCCCTAACCCTAACCCTAACCCTAAACCCTAACCCTAACCCTAACCCTAACCCTAGCCCTAACCCTAGCCCTAAGTCGTACCCTAACCCTAATCCTAACCCTAACCCAACCTTAACCCTAAAACTAACCTTAGCCCTTAAAACTAACCTAATAGAAACCCTAACCCTAACTCCTAACACTAAGCCTAACCTAACCCTAACCCTAACCCTAGCCGTAACCCTAACCCTAACCCTAACCCTAGCCCTAACCCTAACCCTAACCCTAACCCTAACCTTAGCCCTAACCCTAACACCTAACCCCTAACCGTAACGCTAACCCTAGCCCTAACCCGTAACCCCTAACCCCTAACCCTAACCATAACCCTAAACCCTAACCCGAACCCTAGCCGTAACCCTAACCCTAACCCTAACCCTAGCCCTAACCCTAACCCTAACCCTAACCCTAACCTTAGCCCTAACCCTAACCCCTAACCCCTAACCGTAACACTAACCCTAAGCCTAACCCCTAACCCCTAACCCCTAACCCTAACCCTAACCCTAAACCCTAACCCTAACCCTAACCCTAACACTAGCCCTAACCCTAGCCCTAAGTCGTACCCTAACCCTAATCCTAACCCTAACCCAACCTTAACCCTAAAACTAACCTTAGCCCTTAAAACTAACCTAATAGAAACCCTAACCCTAACTCCTAACCCTAAGCCTAACCTAACCCTAACCCTAACCCTAGCCGTAACCCTAACCCTAACCCTAACCCTAGCCCTAACCCTAACCCTAACCCTAACCCTAACCTTAGCCCTAACCCTAACCCCTAACCCCTAACCGTAACGCTAACCCTAAGCCTAACCCCTAACCCCTAACCCCTAACCCTAACCATAACCCTAAACCCTAACCCTAACCCTAACCCTAACCCTAGCCCTAACCCTAGCCCTAAGTCGTACCCTAACCCTAATCCTAACCCTAACCCAACCTTAACCCTAAAACTAACCTTAGCCCTTAAAACTAACCTAATAGAAACCCTAACCCTAACTCCTAACCCTAAGCCTAACCTAACCCTAACCCTAACCCTAGCCGTAACCCTAACCCTAACCCTAACCCTAACCCTAACCCTAACCCTAACCTTAGCCCTAACCCTAACCCCTAACCCCTAACCGTAACGCTAACCCTAAGCCTAACCCCTAACCCCTAACCCCTAACCCTAACCCTAACCCTAAACCCTAACCCTAACCCTAACCCTAACCCTAGCCCTAACCCTAGCCCTAAGTCGTACCCTAACCCTAATCCTAACCCTAACCCAACCTTAACCCTAAAACTAACCTTAGCCCTTAAAACTAACCTAATAGAAACCCTAACCCTAACTCCTAACCCTAAGCCTAACCTAACCCTAACCCTAACCCTAGCCGTAACCCTAACCCTAACCCTAACCCTAGCCCTAACCCTAACCCTAACCCTAACCCTAACCTTAGCCCTAACCCTAACCCCTAACCCCTAACCGTAACGCTAACCCTAAGCCTAACCCCTAACCCCTAACCCCTAACCCTAACCCTAACCCTAACCCTAACCCTAACCCTAGCCCTAACCCTAGCCCTAAGTCGTACCCTAACCCTAATCCTAACCCTAACCCAACCTTAACCCTAAAACTAACCTTAGCCCTTAAAACTAACCTAATAGAAACCCTAACCCTAACTCCTAACCCTAAGCCTAACCTAACCCTAACCCTAACCCTAGCCGTAACCCTAACCCTAACCCTAACCCTAGCCCTAACCCTAACCCTAACCCTAACCCTAACCTTAGCCCTAACCCTAACCCCTAACCCCTAACCGTAACGCTAACCCTAAGCCTAACCCCTAACCCCTAACCCCTAACCCTAACCCTAACCCTAAACCCTAACCCTAACCCTAACCCTAACCCTAGCCCTAACCCTAGCCCTAAGTCGTACCCTAACCCTAATCCTAACCCTAACCCAACCTTAACCCTAAAACTAACCTTAGCCCTTAAAACTAACCTAATAGAAACCCTAACCCTAACTCCTAACCCTAAGCCTAACCTAACCCTAACCCTAACCCTAGCCGTAACCCTAACCCTAACCCTAACCCTAGCCCTAACCCTAACCCTAACCCTAACCCTAACCTTAGCCCTAACCCTAACCCCTAACCCCTAACCGTAACGCTAACCCTAAGTCTAACCCCTAACCCCTAACCATAACCCTAAACCCTAACCCTAACCCTAACCCTAACCCTAGCCCTAACCCTAGCCCTAAGTCGTACCCTAACCCTAATCCTAACCCTAACCCAACCTTAACCCTAAAACTAACCTTAGCCCTTAAAACTAACCTAATAGAAACCCTAACCCTAACTCCTAACCCTAAGCCTAACCTAACCCTAACCCTAACCCTAGCCGTAACCCTAACCCTAACCCTAACCCTAGCCCTAACCCTAACCCTAACCCTAACCCTAACCTTAGCCCTAACCCTAACCCCTAACCCCTAACCGTAACGCTAACCCTAAGCCTAACCCCTAACCCCTAACCCCTAACCCTAACCATAACCCTAAACCCTAACCCTAACCCTAACCCTAACCCTAGCCCTAACCCTAGCCCTAAGTCGTACCCTAACCCTAATCCTAACCCTAACCCAACCTTAACCCTAAAACTAACCTTAGCCCTTAAAACTAACCTAATAGAAACCCTAACCCTAACTCCTAACCCTAAGCCTAACCTAACCCTAACCCTAACCCTAGCCGTAACCCTAACCCTAACCCTAACCCTAACCCTAACCCTAACCCTAACCTTAGCCCTAACCCTAACCCCTAACCCCTAACCATAACGCTAACCCTAAGCCTAACCCCTAACCCCTAACCCCTAACCCTAACCCTAAACCCTAACCCTAACCCTAACCCTAACCCTAGCCCTAACCCTAGCCCTAAGTCGTACCCTAACCCTAATCCTAACCCTAACCCAACCTTAACCCTAAAACTAACCTTAGCCCTTAAAACTAACCTAATAGAAACCCTAACCCTAACTCCTAACCCTAAGCCTAACCTAACCCTAACCCTAACCCTAGCCGTAACCCTAACCCTAACCCTAGCCCTAACCCTAACCCTAACCCTAACCCTAACCTTAGCCCTAACCCTAACCCCTAACCCCTAACCGTAACGCTAACCCTAAGCCTAACCCCTAACCCCTAACCCCTAACCCTAACCCTAACCCTAAACCCTAACCCTAACCCTAACCCTAACCCTAGCCCTAACCCTAGCCCTAAGTCGTACCCTAACCCTAATCCTAACCCTAACCCAACCTTAACCCTAAAACTAACCTTAGCCCTTAAAACTAACCTAATAGAAACCCTAACCCTAACTCCTAACCCTAAGCCTAACCTAACCCTAACCCTAACCCTAGCCGTAACCCTAACCCTAACCCTAGCCCTAACCCTAACCCTAACCCTAACCCTAACCTTAGCCCTAACCCTAACCCCTAACCCCTAACCGTAACGCTAACCCTAAGCCTAACCCCTAACCCCTAACCCCTAACCCTAACCCTAACCCTAAACCCTAACCCTAACCCTAACCCTAACCCTAGCCCTAAGTCGTACCCTAACCCTAATCCTAACCCTAACCCAACCTTAACCCTAAAACTAACCTTAGCCCTTAAAACTAACCTAATAGAAACCCTAACCCTAACTCCTAACCCTAAGCCTAACCTAACCCTAACCCTAACCCTAGCCGTAACCCTAACCCTAACCCTAACCCTAGCCCTAACCCTAACCCTAACCCTAACCCTAACCTTAGCCCTAACCCTAACCCCTAACCCCTAACCGTAACACTAACCCTAAGCCTAACCCCTAACCCCTAACCCCTAACCCTAACCCTAACCCTAAACCCTAACCCTAACCCTAACCCTAACCCTAGCCCTAACCCTAGCCCTAAGTCGTACCCTAACCCTAATCCTAACCCTAACCCAACCTTAACCCTAAAACTAACCTTAGCCCTTAAAACTAACCTAATAGAAACCCTAACCCTAACTCCTAACCCTAAGCCTAACCTAACCCTAACCCGAACCCTAGCCGTAACCCTAACCCTAACCCTAACCCTAGCCCTAACCCTAACCCTAACCCTAACCCTAACCTTAGCCCTAACCCTAACCCCTAACCCCTAACCGTAACGCTAACCCTAAGCCTAACCCCTAACCCCTAACCCCTAACCCTAACCCTAACCCTAAACCCTAACCCTAACCCTAACCCTAACCCTAGCCCTAGCCCTAGCCCTAAGTCGTACCCTAACCCTAATCCTAACCCTAACCCAACCTTAACCCTAAAACTAACCTTAGCCCTTAAAACTAACCTAATAGAAACCCTAACCCTAACTCCTAACCCTAAGCCTAACCTAACCCTAACCCTAACCCTAGCCGTAACCCTAACCCTAACCCTAACCCTAGCCCTAACCCTAACCCTAACCCTAACCCTAACCTTAGCCCTAACCCTAACCCCTAACCCCTAACCGTAACGCTAACCCTAAGCCTAACCCCTAACCCCTAACCCCTAACCCTAACCCTAACCCTAAACCCTAACCCTAACCCTAACCCTAACCCTAGCCCTAACCCTAGCCCTAAGTCGTACCCTAACCCTAATCCTAACCCTAACCCAACCTTAACCCTAAAACTAACCTTAGCCCTTAAAACTAACCTAATAGAAACCCTAACCCTAACTCCTAACCCTAAGCCTAACCTAACCCTAACCCTAACCCTAGCCGTAACCCTAACCCTAACCCTAACCCTAGCCCTAACCCTAACCCTAACCCTAACCCTAACCTTAGCCCTAACCCTAACCCCTAACCCCTAACCGTAACGCTAACCCTAAGCCTAACCCCTAACCCCTAACCCCTAACCCTAACCATAACCCTAAACCCTAAACCTAACCGTAGCCGTAACCCTAACCCTAAACCTAACCCTAGCCCTAACCCTAACCCTAACCCTAACCCTAACCTTAGCCCTAACCCTAACCCCTAACCCCTAACCGTAACGCTAACCATAAGCCTAACCCCTAACCCCTAACCCCAACCATAACCCTAAACCCTAACCCTAACCCTAACCCTAACCCTAGCCCTAAGTCGTACCCTAACCCTAATCCTAACCCTAACCCAACCTTAACCCTAAAACTAACCTTAGCCCTTAAAACTAACCTAATAGAAACCCTAACCCTAACTCCTAACCCTAAGCCTAACCTAACCCTAACCCGAACCCTAGCCGTAACCCTAACCCTAACCCTAACCCTAGCCCTAACCCTAACCCTAACCCTAACCCTAACCTTAGCCCTAACCCTAACCCCTAACCCCTAACCGTAACGCTAACCCTAAGCCTAACCCCTAACCCCTAACCCCTAACCCTAACCCTAACCCTAAACCCTAACCCTAACCCTAACCCTAACCCTAGCCCTAACCCTAGCCCTAAGTCGTACCCTAACCCTAATCCTAACCCTAACCCAACCTTAACCCTAAAACTAACCTTAGCCCTTAAAACTAACCTAATAGAAACCCTAACCCTAACTCCTAACCCTAAGCCTAACCTAACCCTAACCCGAACCCTAGCCGTAACCCTAACCCTAACCCTAACCCTAGCCCTAACCCTAACCCTAACCCTAACCCTAACCTTAGCCCTAACCCTAACCCCTAACCCCTAACCGTAACGCTAACCCTAAGCCTAACCCCTAACCCCTAACCCCTAACCCTAACCCTAACCCTAAACCCTAACCCTAACCCTAACCCTAACCCTAGCCCTAACCCTAGCCCTAAGTCGTACCCTAACCCTAATCCTAACCCTAACCCAACCTTAACCCTAAAACTAACCTTAGCCCTTAAAACTAACCTAATAGAAACCCTAACCCTAACTCCTAACCCTAAGCCTAACCTAACCCTAACCCTAACCCTAGCCGTAACCCTAACCCTAACCCTAACCCTAGCCCTAACCCTAACCCTAACCCTAACCCTAACCTTAGCCCTAACCCTAACCCCTAACCCCTAACCGTAACGCTAACCCTAAGCCTAACCCCTAACCCCTAACCCCTAACCCTAACCATAACCCTAAACCCTAACCCTAACCCTAACCCTAACCCTAGCCCTAACCCTAGCCCTAAGTCGTACCCTAACCCTAATCCTAACCCTAACCCAACCTTAACCCTAAAACTAACCTTAGCCCTTAAAACTAACCTAATAGAAACCCTAAACCTAACTCCTAACCCTAAGCCTAACCTAACCCTAACCCTAACCCTAGCCGTAACCCTAACCCTAACCCTAACCCTAGCCCTAACCCTAACCCTAACCCTAACCCTAACCTTAGCCCTAACCCTAACCCCTAACCCCTAACCGTAACGCTAACCCTAAGCCTAACCCCTAACCCCTAACCCCTAACCCTAACCATAACCCTAAACCCTAAACCTAACCGTAGCCGTAACCCTAACCCTAAACCTAACCCTAGCCCTAACCCTAACCCTAACCCTAACCCTAACCTTAGCCCTAACCCTAACCCCTAACCCCTAACCGTAACGCTAACCATAAGCCTAACCCCTAACCCCTAACCCCAACCATAACCCTAAACCCTAACCCTAACCCTAACCCTAACCCTAGCCCTAACCCTAGCCCTAAGTCGTACCCTAACCCTAATCCTAACCCTAACCCAACCTTAACCCTAAAACTAACCTTAGCCCTTAAAACTAACCTAATAGAAACCCTAACCCTAACTCCTAACCCTAAGCCTAACCTAACCCTAACCCTAACCCTAGCCGTAACCCTAACCCTAACCCTAACCCTAGCCCTAACCCTAACCCTAACCCTAACCTTAGCCCTAACCCTAACCCCTAACCCCTAACCGTAAGGCTAACCCTAAGCCTAACCCCTAACCCCTAACCCCTAACCCTAACCATAACCCTAAACCCTAACCCTAACCCTAACCCTAACCCTAGCCCTAACCCTAGCCCTAAGTCGTACCCTAACCCTAATCCTAACCCTAACCCAACCTTAACCCTAAAACTAACCTTAGCCCTTAAAACTAACCTAATAGAAACCCTAACCCTAACTCCTAACCCTAAGCCTAACCTAACCCTAACCCTAACCCTAGCCGTAACCCTAACCCTAACCCTAACCCTAACCCTAACCCTAACCCTAACCCTAGCCCTAACCCTAGCCCTAAGTCGTACCCTAACCCTAATCCTAACCCTAACCCAACCTTAACCCTAAAACTAACCTTAGCCCTTAAAACTAACCTAATAGAAACCCTAACCCTAACTCCTAACCCTAAGCCTAACCTAAACCTAACCCTAACCCTAGCCGTAACCCTAACCCTAACCCTAACCCTAGCCCTAACCCTAACCCTAACCCTAACCCTAACCTTAGCCCTAACCCTAACCCCTAACCCCTAACCGTAACGCTAACCCTAAGCCTAACCCCTAACCCCTAACCCCTAACCCTAACCATAACCCTAAACCCTAACCCTAACCCTAACCCTAACCCTAGCCCTAACCCTAGCCCTAAGTCGTACCCTAACCCTAATCCTAACCCTAACCCAACCTTAACCCTAAAACTAACCTTAGCCCTTAAAACTAACCTAATAGAAAACCTAACCCTAACTCCTAACCCTAAGCCTAACCTAACCCTAACCCTAACCCTAGCCGTAACCCTAACCCTAACCCTAACCCTAGCCCTAACCCTAACCCTAACCCTAACCCTAACCTTAGCCCTAACCCTAACCCCTAACCCCTAACCGTAACGCTAACCCTAAGCCTAACCCCTAACCCCTAACCCCTAACCCTAACCATAACCCTAAACCCTAACCCTAACCCTAACCCTAACCCTAGCCCTAACCCTAGCCCTAAGTCGTACCCTAACCCTAATCCTAACCCTAACCCAACCTTAACCCTAAAACTAACCTTAGCCCTTAAAACTAACCTAATAGAAACCCTAACCCTAACTCCTAACCCTAAGCCTAACCTAACCCTAACCCAAACCCTAGCCGTAACCCTAATCCTAACCCTAACCCTAGCCAAAATCCTAACCCTAACCCTAACCCTAACCTTAGCCCTAACCCTAACCCCTAACCCCTAACCGTAACGCTAACCCTAAGCCTAACCCCTAACCCCTAACCCCTAACCCTAACCATAACCCTAAACCCTAACCCTAACCCTAACCCTAACCCTAGCCCTAACCCTAGCCCTAAGTCGTACCCTAACCCTAATCCTAACCCTAACCCAACCTTAACCCTAAAACTAACCTTAGCCCTTAAAACTAACCTAATAGAAACCCTAACCCTAACTCCTAACCCTAAGCCTAACCTAACCCTAACCCTAACCCTAGCCGTAACCCTAACCCTAACCCTAACCCTAGCCCTAACCCTAACCCTAACCCTAACCCTAACCTTAGCCCTAACCCTAACACCTAACCCCTAACCGTAACGCTAACCCTAGCCCTAACCCGTAACCCCTAACCCCTAACCCTAACCATAACCCTAAACCCTAACCCGAACCCTAGCCGTAACCCTAACCCTAACCCTAACCCTAGCCCTAACCCTAACCCTAACCCTAACCCTAACCTTAGCCCTAACCCTAACCCCTAACCCCTAACCGTAACGCTAACCCTAAGCCTAACCCCTAACCCCTAACCCCTAACCCTAACCCTAACCCTAAACCCTAACCCTAACCCTAACCCTAACCCTAGCCCTAACCCTAGCCCTAAGTCGTACCCTAACCCTAATCCTAACCCTAACCCAACCTTAACCCTAAAACTAACCTTAGCCCTTAAAACTAACCTAATAGAAACCCTAACCCTAACTCCTAACCCTAAGCCTAACCTAACCCTAACCCTAACCCTAGCCGTAACCCTAACCCTAACCCTAACCCTAGCCCTAACCCTAACCCTAACCCTAACCCTAACCCTAACGTTAGCCCTAACCCTAACCCCTAACCCCTAACCGTAACGCTAACCCTAAGCCTAACCCCTAACCCCTAACCCCTAACCCTAACCCTAACCCTAAACCCTAACCCTAACCCTAACCCTAACCCTAGCCCTAACCCTAGCCCTAAGTCGTACCCTAACCCTAATCCTAACCCTAACCCAACCTTAACCCTAAAACTAACCTTAGCGCTTAAAACTAACCTAATAGAAACCCTAACCCTAACTCCTAACCCTAAGCCTAACCTAACCCTAACCCTAACCCTAGCCGTAACCCTAACCCTAACCCTAACCCTAGCCCTAACCCTAACCCTAACCCTAACCCTAACCTTAGCCCTAACCCTAACCCCTAACCCCTAACCGTAACGCTAACCCTAAGCCTAACCCCTAACCCCTAACCCCTAACCCTAACCATAACCCTAAACCCTAACCCTAACCCTAACCCTAACCCTAGCCCTAACCCTAGCCCTAAGTCGTACCCTAACCCTAATCCTAACCCTAACCCAACCTTAACCCTAAAACTAACCTTAGCCCTTAAAACTAACCTAATAGAAACCCTAACCCTAACTCCTAACCCTAAGCCTAACCTAACCCTAACCCAAACCCTAGCCGTAACCCTAACCCTAACCCTAACCCTAGCCAAAACCCTAACCCTAACCCTAACCCTAAACTTAGCCCTAACCCTAACCCCTAACCCCTAACCGTAACGCTAACCCTAAGCCTAACCCCTAACCCCTAACCCCTAAACCTAACCCTAACCCTAAACCCTAACCCTAACCCTAACCCTAACCCTAGCCCTAACCCTAGCCCTAAGTCGTACCCTAACCCTAATCCTAACCCTAACCCAACCTTAACCCTAAAACTAACCTTAGCCCTTAAAACTAACCTAATAGAAACCCTAACCCTAACTCCTAACCCTAAGCCTAACCTAACCCTAACCCTAACCCTAGCCGTAACCCTAACCCTAACCCTAACCCTAGCCCTAACCCTAACCCTAACCCTAACCCTAACCTTAGCCCTAACCCTAACCCCTAACCCCTAACCGTAACGCTAACCCTAAGCCTAACCCCTAACCCCTAACCCCTAACCCTAACCATAACCCTAAACCCTAACCCTAACCCTAACCCTAACCCTAGCCCTAACCCTAGCCCTAAGTCGTACCCTAACCCTAATCCTAACCCTAACCCAACCTTAACCCTAAAACTAACCTTAGCCCTTAAAACTAACCTAATAGAAACCCTAACCCTAACTCCTAACCCTAAGCCTAACCTAACCCTAACCCTAACCCTAGCCGTAACCCTAACCCTAACCCTAACCCTAGCCCTAACCCTAACCCTAACCCTAACCCTAACCTTAGCCCTAACCCTAACCCCTAACCCCTAACCGTAACGCTAACCCTAAGCCTAACCCCTAACCCCTAACCACTAACCCTAACCATAACCCTAAACCCTAAACCTAACCGTAGCCGTAACCCTAACCCTAAACCTAACCCTAGCCCTAACCCTAACCCTAACCCTAACCCTAACCTTAGCCCTAACCCTAACCCCTAACCCCTAACCGTAACGCTAACCATAAGCCTAACCCCTAACCCCTAACCCCAACCATAACCCTAAACCCTAACCCTAACCCTAACCCTAACCCTAGCCCTAACCCTAGCCCTAAGTCGTACCCTAACCCTAATCCTAACCCTAACCCAACCTTAACCCTAAAACTAACCTTAGCCCTTAAAACTAACCTAATAGAAACCCTAACCCTAACTCCTAACCCTAAGCCTAACCTAACCCTAACCCTAACCCTAGCCGTAACCCTAACCCTAACCCTAACCCTAGCCCTAACCCTAACCCTAACCCTAACCTTAGCCCTAACCCTAACCCCTAACCCCTAACCGTAACGCTAACCCTAAGCCTAACCCCTAACCCCTAACCCCTAACCCTAACCATAACCCTAAACCCTAACCCTAACCCTAACCCTAACCCTAGCCCTAACCCTAGCCCTAAGTCGTACCCTAACCCTAATCCTAACCCTAACCCAACCTTAACCCTAAAACTAACCTTAGCCCTTAAAACTAACCTAATAGAAACCCTAACCCTAACTCCTAACCCTAAGCCTAACCTAACCCTAACCCTAACCCTAGCCGTAACCCTAACCCTAACCCTAACCCTAGCCCTAACCCTAACCCTAACCCTAACGCTAACCTTAGCCCTAACCCTAACCCCTAACCCCTAACCGTAACGCTAACCCTAAGCCTAACCCCTAACCCCTAACCCCTAACCCTAACCATAACCCTAAACCCTAACCCTAACCCTAACCCTAACCCTAGCCCTAACCCTAGCCCTAAGTCGTACCCTAACCCTAATCCTAACCCTAACCCAACCTTAACCCTAAAACTAACCTTAGCCCTTAAAACTAACCTAATAGAAACCCTAACCCTAACTCCTAACCCTAAGCCTAACCTAAACCTAACCCTAACCCTAGCCGTAACCCTAACCCTAACCCTAACCCTAGCCCTAACCCTAACCCTAACCCTAACCCTAACCTTAGCCCTAACCCTAACCCCTAACCCCTAACCGTAACGCTAACCCTAAGCCTAACCCCTAACCCCTAACCCCTAACCCTAACCATAACCCTAAACCCTAACCCTAACCCTAACCCTAACCCTAGCCCTAACCCTAGCCCTAAGTCGTACCCTAACCCTAATCCTAACCCTAACCCAACCTTAACCCTAAAACTAACCTTAGCCCTTAAAACTAACCTAATAGAAAACCTAACCCTAACTCCTAACCCTAAGCCTAACCTAACCCTAACCCTAACCCTAGCCGTAACCCTAACCCTAACCCTAACCCTAGCCCTAACCCTAACCCTAACCCTAACCCTAACCTTAGCCCTAACCCTAACCCCTAACCCCTAACCGTAACGCTAACCCTAAGCCTAACCCCTAACCCCTAACCCCTAACCCTAACCCTAACCCTAAACCCTAACCCTAACCCTAACCCTAACCCTAGCCCTAACCCTAGCCCTAAGTCGTACCCTAACCCTAATCCTAACCCTAACCCAACCTTAACCCTAAAACTAACCTTAGCCCTTAAAACTAACCTAATAGAAACCCTAACCCTAACTCCTAACCCTAACCCTAACCCTAGCCGTAACCCTAACCCTAACCCTAACCCTAGCCCTAACCCTAACCCTAACCCTAACCCTAACCTTAGCCCTAACCCTAACACCTAACCCCTAACCGTAACGCTAACCCTAGCCCTAACCCGTAACCCCTAACCCCTAACCCTAACCATAACCCTAAACCCTAACCCGAACCCTAGCCGTAACCCTAACCCTAACCCTAACCCTAGCCCTAACCCTAACCCTAACCCTAACCCTAACCTTAGCCCTAACCCTAACCCCTAACCCCTAACCGTAACGCTAACCCTAAGCCTAACCCCTAACCCCTAACCCCTAACCCTAACCATAACCCTAAACCCTAACCCTAACCCTAACCCTAACCCTAGCCCTAACCCTAGCCCTAAGTCGTACCCTAACCCTAATCCTAACCCTAACCCAACCTTAACCCTAAAACTAACCTTAGCCCTTAAAACTAACCTAATAGAAACCCTAACCCTAACTCCTAACCCTAAGCCTAACCTAACCCTAACCCTAACCCTAGCCGTAACCCTAACCCTAACCCTAACCCTAGCCCTAACCCTAACCCTAACCCTAACCCTAACCTTAGCCCTAACCCTAACCCCTAACCCCTAACCGTAACGCTAACCCTAAGCCTAACCCCTAACCCCTAACCCTAACCCTAAACCCTAACCCTAACCCTAACCCTAACCCTAGCCCTAACCCTAGCCCTAAGTCGTACCCTAACCCTAATCCTAACCCTAACCCAACCTTAACCCTAAAACTAACCTTAGCCCTTAAAACTAACCTAATAGAAACCCTAACCCTAACTCCTAACCCTAAGCCTAACCTAACCCTAACCCTAACCCTAGCCGTAACCCTAACCCTAACCCTAAACCTAGCCCTAACCCTAACCCTAACCCTAACCCTAACCTTAGCCCTAACCCTAACCCCTAACCCCTAACCGTAACGCTAACCCTAAGCCTAACCCCTAACCCCTAACCCCTAACCCTAACCATAACCCTAAACCCTAACCCTAACCCTAGCCCTAACCCTAGCCCTAAGTCGTACCCTAACCCTAATCCTAACCCTAACCCAACCTTAACCCTAAAACTAACCTTAGCCCTTAAAACTAAGCTAATAGAAACCCTAACCCTAACTCCTAACCCTAAGCCTAACCTAACCCTAACCCTAACCCTAGCCGTAACACTAACCCTAACCCTAACCCTAGCCCTAACCCTAACCCTAACCCTAACCTTAGCCCTAACCCTAACCCCTAACCCCTAACCGTAACGCTAACCCTAAGCCTAACCCCTAACCCCTAACCCCTAACCCTAACCATAACCCTAAACCCTAACCCTAACCCTAACCCTAACCCTAGCCCTAACCCTAGCCCTAAGTCGTACCCTAACCCTAATCCTAACCCTAACCCAACCTTAACCCTAAAACTAACCTTAGCCCTTAAAACTAACCTAATAGAAACCCTAACCCTAACTCCTAACCCTAAGCCTAACCTAACCCTAACCCTAACCCTAGCCGTAACCCTAACCCTAACCCTAGCCCTAACCCTAACCCTAACCCTAACCCTAACCTTAGCCCTAACCCTAACCCCTAACCCCTAACCGTAACGCTAACCCTAGCCCTAACCCGTAACCCCTAACCCCTAACCCTAACCATAACCCTAAACCCTAACCCGAACCCTAGCCGTAACCCTAACCCTAACCCTAACCCTAGCCCTAACCCTAACCCTAACCCTAACCCTAACCTTACCCCTTACCCTAACCCCTAACCCCTAACCGTAACGCTAACCCTAAGCCTAACCCCTAACCCCTAACCCCTAACCCTAACCATAACCCTAAACCCTAACCCTAACCCTAACCCTAACTCTAGCCCTAACCCTAGCCCTAAGTCGTACCCTAACCCTAATCCTAACCCTAACCCAACCTTAACCCTAAAACTAACCTTAGCCCTTAAAACTAACCTAATAGAAACCCTAACCCTAACCCTAGCCCTAACCCTAGCCCTAAGTCGTACCCTAACCCTAATCCTAACCCTAACCCAACCTTAACCCTAAAACTAACCTTAGCCCTTAAAACTAACCTAATAGAAACCCTAACCCTAACTCCTAACCCTAAGCCTAACCTAACCCTAACCCTAACCCTAGCCGTAACCCTAACCCTAACCCTAACCCTAGCCCTAACCCTAACCCTAACCCTAACCCTAACCTTAGCCCTAACCCTAACCCCTAACCCCTAACCGTAACGCTAACCCTAAGCCTAACCCCTAACCCCTAACCATAACCCTAAACCCTAACCCTAACCCTAACCCTAACCCTAGCCCTAACCCTAGCCCTAAGTCGTACCCTAACCCTAATCCTAACCCTAACCCAACCTTAACCCTAAAACTAACCTTAGCCCTTAAAACTAACCTAATAGAAACCCTAAACCTAACTCCTAACCCTAAGCCTAACCTAACCCTAACCCTAACCCTAGCCGTAACCCTAACCCTAACCCTAACCCTAGCCCTAACCCTAACCCTAACCCTAACCCTAACCTTAGCCCTAACCCTAACCCCTAACCCCTAACCGTAACGCTAACCCTAAGCCTAACCCCTAACCCCTAACCCCTAACCCTAACCATAACCCTAAACCCTAACCCTAACCCTAACCCTAACCGTAGCCCTAACCCTAGCCCTAAGTCGTACCCTAACCCTAATCCTAACCCTAACCCAACCTTAACCCTAAAACTAACCTTAGCCCTTAAAACTAACCTAATAGAAACCCTAACCCTAACTCCTAACCCTAAGCCTAACCTAACCCTAACCCTAACCCTAGCCGTAACCCTAACCCTAACCCTAACCCTAGCCCTAACCCTAACCCTAACCCTAACCTTAGCCCTAACCCTAACCCCTAACCCCTAACCGTAACGCTAACCCTAAGCCTAACCCCTAACCCCTAACCCCTAACCCTAACCATAACCCTAAACCCTAACCCTAACCCTAACCCTAACCCTAGCCCTAACCCTAGCCCTAAGTCGTACCCTAACCCTAATCCTAACCCTAACCCAACCTTAACCCTAAAACTAACCTTAGCCCTTAAAACTAACCTAATAGAAACCCTAACCCTAACTCCTAACCCTAAGCCTAACCTAACCCTAACCCTAAACCTAGCCGTAACCCTAACCCTAACCCTAACCCTAGCCCTAACCCTAACCCTAACCCTAACCCTAACCTTAGCCCTAACCCTAACCCCTAACCCCTAACCGTAACGCTAACCCTAAGCCTAACCCCTAACCCCTAACCCCTAACCCTAACCATAACCCTAAACCCTAACCCTAACCCTAACCCTAACCCTAGCCCTAACCCTAGCCCTAAGTCGTACCCTAACCCTAATCCTAACCCTAACCCAACCTTAACCCTAAAACTAACCTTAGCCCTTAAAACTAACCTAATAGAAACCCTAACCCTAACTCCTAACCCTAAGCCTAACCTAACCCTAACCCTAACCCTAGCCGTAACCCTAACCCTAACCCTAACCCTAACCCTAACCCTAACCCTAACCTTAGCCCTAACCCTAACCCCTAACCCCTAACCGTAACGCTAACCCTAAGCCTAACCCCTAACCCCTAACCCCTAACCCTAACCCTAACCCTAAACCCTAACCCTAACCCTAAACCCTAACCCTAGCCCTAACCCTAGCCCTAAGTCGTACCCTAACCCTAATCCTAACCCTAACCCAACCTTAACCCTAAAACTAACCTTAGCCCTTAAAACTAACCTAATAGAAACCCTAACCCTAACTCCTAACCCTAAGCCTAACCTAACCCTAACCCTAACCCTAGCCGTAACCCTAACCCTAACCCTAACCCTAGCCCTAACCCTAACCCTAACCCTAACCCTAACCTTAGCCCTAACCCTAACCCCTAACCCCTAACCGTAACGCTAACCCTAAGCCTAACCCCTAACCCCTAACCCCTAACCCTAACCCTAACCCTAAACCCTAACCCTAACCCTAACCCTAACCCTAGCCCTAACCCTAGCCCTAAGTCGTACCCTAACCCTAATCCTAACCCTAACCCAACCTTAACCCTAAAACTAACCTTAGCCCTTAAAACTAACCTAATAGAAACCCTAACCCTAACTCCTAACCCTAAGCCTAACCTAACCCTAACCCTAACCCTAGCCGTAACCCTAACCCTAACCCTAACCCTAGCCCTAACCCTAACCCTAACCCTAACCCTAACCTTAGCCCTAACCCTAACCCCTAACCCCTAACCGTAACGCTAACCCTAAGCCTAACCCCTAACCCCTAACCCCTAACCCTAACCATAACCCTAAACCCTAACCCTAACCCTAACCCTAACCCTAGCCCTAACCCTAGCCCTAAGTCGTACCCTAACCCTAATCCTAACCCTAACCCAACCTTAACCCTAAAACTAACCTTAGCCCTTAAAACTAACCTAATAGAAACCCTAACCCTAACTCCTAACCCTAAGCCTAACCTAACCCTAACCCTAACCCTAGCCGTAACCCTAACCCTAACCCTAACCCTAGCCCTAACCCTAACCCTAACCCTAACCCTAACCTTAGCCCTAACCCTAACCCCTAACCCCTAACCGTAACGCTAACCCTAAGCCTAACCCCTAACCCCTAACCCCTAACCCTAACCATAACCCTAAACCCTAACCCTAACCCTAACCCTAACCCTAGCCCTAACCCTAGCCCTAAGTCGTACCCTAACCCTAATCCTAACCCTAACCCAACCTTAACCCTAAAACTAACCTTAGCCCTTAAAACTAACCTAATAGAAACCCTAACCCTAACTCCTAACCCTAAGCCTAACCTAACCCTAACCCTAACCCTAGCCGTAACCCTAACCCTAACCCTAACCCTAGCCCTAACCCTAACCCTAACCCTAACCTTAGCCCTAACCCTAACCCCTAACCCCTAACCGTAACGCTAACCCTAAGCCTAACCCCTAACCCCTAACCCCTAACCCTAACCATAACCCTAAACCCTAACCCTAACCCTAACCCTAACCCTAGCCCTAACCCTAGCCCTAAGTCGTACCCTAACCCTAATCCTAACCCTAACCCAACCTTAACCCTAAAACTAACCTTAGCCCTTAAAACTAACCTAATAGAAACCCTAACCCTAACTCCTAACCCTAAGCCTAACCTAACCCTAACCCTAACCCTAGCCGTAACCCTAACCCTAACCCTAACCCTAGCCCTAACCCTAACCCTAACCCTAACCCTAACCTTAGCCCTAACCCTAACCCCTAACCCCTAACCGTAACGCTAACCCTAAGCCTAACCCCTAACCCCTAACCCCTAACCCTAACCATAACCCTAAACCCTAACCCTAACCCTAACCCTAACCCTAGCCCTAACCCTAGCCCTAAGTCGTACCCTAACCCTAATCCTAACCCTAACCCAACCTTAACCCTAAAACTAACCTTAGCCCTTAAAACTAACCTAATAGAAACCCTAACCCTAACTCCTAACCCTAAGCCTAACCTAACCCTAACCCTAACCCTAGCCGTAACCCTAACCCTAACCCTAACCCTAACCCTAACCCTAACCCTAACCTTAGCCCTAACCCTAACCCCTAACCCCTAACCGTAACGCTAACCCTAAGCCTAACCCCTAACCCCTAACCCCTAACCCTAACCCTAACCCTAAACCCTAACCCTAACCCTAACCCTAACCCTAGCCCTAACCCTAGCCCTAAG
>NW_027439273.1:190000-192500 GCF_964188355.1 Buteo buteo
TAGCCCTAACCCTAACCCCTAACCCCTAACCGTAACGCTAACCCTAAGCCTAACCCCTAACCCCTAACCCCTAACCCTAACCCTAACCCTAAACCCTAACCCTAACCCTAACCCTAACCCTAGCCCTAACCCTAGCCCTAAGTCGTACCCTAACCCTAATCCTAACCCTAACCCAACCTTAACCCTAAAACTAACCTTAGCCCTTAAAACTAACCTAATAGAAACCCTAACCCTAACTCCTAACCCTAAGCCTAACCTAACCCTAAACCTAACCCTAGCCGTAACCCTAACCCTAACCCTAACCCTAGCCCTAACCCTAACCCTAACCCTAACCCTAACCTTAGCCCTAACCCTAACCCCTAACCCCTAACCGTAACGCTAACCCTGAGCCTAACCCCTAACCCCTAACCCCTAACCCCTAACCCTAACCCTAAACCCTAACCCTAACCCTAACCCTAACCCTAGCCCTAACCCTAGCCCTAAGTCGTACCCTAACCCTAATCCTAACCCTAACCCAACCTTAACCCTAAAACTAACCTTAGCCCTTAAAACTAACCTAATAGAAACCCTAACCCTAACTCCTAACCCTAAGCCTAACCTAACCCTAACCCTAACCCTAGCCGTAACCCTAACCCTAACCCTAACCCTAGCCCTAACCCTAACCATAACCCTAACCCTAACCTTAGCCCTAACCCTAACCCCTAACCCCTAACCGTAACGCTAACCCTAAGCCTAACCCCTAACCCCTAACCCCTAACCCTAACCCTAACCCTAAACCCTAACCCTAACCCTAACCCTAACCCTAGCCCTAACCCTAGCCCTAAGTGGTACCCTAACCCTAATCCTAACCCTAACCCAACCTTAACCCTAAAACTAACCTTAGCCCTTAAAACTAACCTAATAGAAACCCTAACCCTAACTCCTAACCCTAAGCCTAACCTAACCCTAACCCTAACCCTAGCCGTAACCCTAACCCTAGCCCTAACCCTAACCCTAACCCTAACCCTAACCTTAGCCCTAACCCTAACCCCTAACCCCTAACCGTAACGCTAACCCTAAGCCTGACCCCTAACCCCTAACCCCTAACCCTAACCCTAACCCTAAACCCTAACCCTAACCCTAACCCTAACCCTAGCCCTAACCCTAGCCCTAAGTCGTACCCTAACCCTAATCCTAACCCTAACCCAACCTTAACCCTAAAACTAACCTTAGCCCTTAAAACTAACCTAATAGAAACCCTAACCCTAACTCCTAACCCTAAGCCTAACCTAACCCTAACCCTAACCCTAGCCGTAACCCTAACCCTAACCCTAACCCTAGCCCTAACCCTAACCCTAACCCTAACCCTAACCTTAGCCCTAACCCTAACCCCTAACCCCTAACCGTAACGCTAACCATAAGCCTAACCCCTAACCCCTAACCCCTAACCCTAACCCTAACCCTAAACCCTAACCCTAACCCTAACCCTAACCCTAGCCCTAACCCTAGCCCTAAGTGGTACCCTAACCCTAATCCTAACCCTAACCCAACCTTAACCCTAAAACTAACCTTAGCCCTTAAAACTAACCTAATAGAAACCCTAACCCTAACTCCTAACCCTAAGCCTAACCTAACCCTAACCCTAACCCTAGCCGTAACCCTAACCCTAACCCTAACCCTAGCCCTAACCCTAACCCTAACCCTAACCCTAACCTTAGCCCTAACCCTAACCCCTAACCCCTAACCGTAACGCTAACCCTAAGCCTAACCCCTAACCCCTAACCCCTAACCCTAACCATAACCCTAAACCCTAACCCTAACCCTAAACCTAACCCTAGCCCTAACCCTAGCCCTAAGTCGTACCCTAACCCTAATCCTAACCCTAACCCAACCTTAACCCTAAAACTAACCTTAGCCCTTAAAACTAACCTAATAGAAACCCTAACCCTAACTCCTAACCCTAAGCCTAACCTAACCCTAACCCTAACCCTAGCCGTAACCCTAACCCTAACCCTAACCCTAGCCCTAACCCTAACCCTAACCCTAACCCTAACCTTAGCCCTAACCCTAACCCCTAACCCCTAACCGTAACGCTAACCCTAAGCCTAACCCCTAACCCCTAACCCCTAACCCTAACCATAACCCTAAACCCTAACCCTAACCCTAACCCTAACCCTAGCCCTAACCCTAGCCCTAAGTCGTACCCTAACCCTAATCCTAACCCTAACCCAACCTTAACCCTAAAACTAACCTTAGCCCTTAAAACTAA
Source organism: Buteo buteo (assembly GCF_964188355.1). NCBI lineage: Eukaryota > Metazoa > Chordata > Aves > Accipitriformes > Accipitridae > Buteo > Buteo buteo. The sequence goes on from NW_027439273.1 coordinate 192,249, forward strand.
CCTAATAGAAACCCTAACCCTAACTCCTAACCCTAAGCCTAACCTAACCCTAACCCTAACCCTAGCCGTAACCCTAACCCTAACCCTAACCCTAGCCCTAACCCTAACCCTAACCCTAACCCTAACCTTAGCCCTAACCCTAACCCCTAACCCCTAACCGTAACGCTAACCCTAAGCCTAACCCCTAACCCCTAACCCCTAACCCTAACCATAACCCTAAACCCTAACCCTAACCCTAACCCTAACCCTAGC
>NW_027439273.1:197500-242375 GCF_964188355.1 Buteo buteo
ACCCCTAACCGTAACGCTAACCCTAAGCCTAACCCCTAACCCCTAACCCCTAACCCTAACCATAACCCTAAACCCTAACCCTAACCCTAACCCTAACCCTAGCCCTAACCCTAGCCCTAAGTCGTACCCTAACCCTAATCCTAACCCTAACCCAACCTTAACCCTAAAACTAACCTTAGCCCTTAAAACTAACCTAATAGAAACCCTAACCCTAACTCCTAACCCTAAGCCTAACCTAACCCTAACCCTAACCCTAGCCGTAACCCTAACCCTAACCCTAACCCTAGCCCTAACCCTAACCCTAACCCTAACCCTAACCTTAGCCCTAACCCTAACCCCTAACCCCTAACCGTAACGCTAACCCTAAGCCTAACCCCTAACCCCTAACCCCTAACCCTAACCCTAACCCTAAACCCTAACCCTAACCCTAACCCTAACCCTAGCCCTAACCCTAGCCCTAAGTCGTACCCTAACCCTAATCCTAACCCTAACCCAACCTTAACCCTAAAACTAACCTTAGCCCTTAAAACTAACCTAATAGAAACCCTAACCCTAACTCCTAACCCTAAGCCTAACCTAACCCTAACCCTAACCCTAGCCGTAACCCTAACCCTAACCCTAACCCTAGCCCTAACCCTAACCCTAACCCTAACCCTAACCTTAGCCCTAACCCTAACCCCTAACCCCTAACCGTAACGCTAACCCTAAGCCTAACCCCTAACCCCTAACCCCTAACCCTAACCCTAACCCTAAACCCTAACCCTAACCCTAACCCTAACCCTAGCCCTAACCCTAGCCCTAAGTCGTACCCTAACCCTAATCCTAACCCTAACCCAACCTTAACCCTAAAACTAACCTTAGCCCTTAAAACTAACCTAATAGAAACCCTAACCCTAACTCCTAACCCTAAGCCTAACCTAACCCTAACCCTAACCCTAGCCGTAACCCTAACCCTAACCCTAACCCTAGCCCTAACCCTAACCCTAACCTTAGCCCTAACCCTAACCCCTAACCCCTAACCGTAACGCTAACCCTAAGCCTAACCCCTAACCCCTAACCCCTAACCCTAACCCTAACCCTAAACCCTAACCCTAACCCTAACCCTAACCCTAGCCCTAACCCTAGCCCTAAGTCGTACCCTAACCCTAATCCTAACCCTAACCCAACCTTAACCCTAAAACTAACCTTAGCCCTTAAAACTAACCTAATAGAAACCCTAACCCTAACTCCTAACCCTAAGCCTAACCTAACCCTAACCCTAACCCTAGCCGTAACCCTAACCCTAACCCTAACCCTAGCCCTAACCCTAACCCTAACCCTAACCCTAACCTTAGCCCTAACCCTAACCCCTAACCCCTAACCGTAACGCTAACCCTAAGCCTAACCCCTAACCCCTAACCCCTAACCCTAACCATAACCCTAAACCCTAACCCTAACCCTAACCCTAACCCTAGCCCTAACCCTAGCCCTAAGTCGTACCCTAACCCTATTCCTAAGCCTAACCCAACCTTAACCCTAAAACTAACCTTAGCCCTTAAAACTAACCTAATAGAAACCCTAACCCTAACTCCTAACCCTAAGCCTAACCTAACCCTAACCCTAACCCTAGCCGTAACACTAACCCTAACCCTAACCCTAGCCCTAACCCTAACCATAACCCTAACCCTAACCTTAGCCCTAACCCTAACCCCTAACCCCTAACCGTAACTCTAACCCTAAGCCTAACCACTAACCCCTAACCCCTAACCCTAACCCTAACCCTAAACCCTAACCCTAACCCTAACCCTAACCCTAGCCCTAACCCTAGCCCTAAGTCGTACCCTAACCCTAATCCTAACCCTAACCCAACCTTAACCCTAAAACTAACCTTAGCCCTTAAAACTAACCTAATAGAAACCCTAACCCTAACTCCTAACCCTAAGCCTAACCTAAACCTAACCCTAACCCTAGCCGTAACCCTAACCCTAACCCTAACCCTAGCCCTAACCCTAACCCTAACCCTAACCCTAACCTTAGCCCTAACCCTAACCCCTAACCCCTAACCGTAACGCTAACCCTAAGCCTAACCCCTAACCCCTAACCCCTAACCCTAACCATAACCCTAAACCCTAACCCTAACCCTAACCCTAACCCTAGCCCTAACCCTAGCCCTAAGTCGTACCCTAACCCTAATCCTAACCCTAACCCAACCTTAACCCTAAAACTAACCTTAGCCCTTAAAACTAACCTAATAGAAACCCTAACCCTAACTCCTAACCCTAAGCCTAACCTAACCCTAACCCTAACCCTAGCCGTAACCCTAACCCTAACCCTAACCCTAGCCCTAACCCTAACCCTAACCCTAACCCTAACCTTAGCCCTAACCCTAACCCCTAACCCCTAACCGTAACGCTAACCCTAAGCCTAACCCCTAACCCCTAACCCCTAACCCTAACCCTAACCCTAAACCCTAACCCTAACCCTAACCCTAACCCTAGCCCTAACCCTAGCCCTAAGTCGTACCCTAACCCTAATCCTAACCCTAACCCAACCTTAACCCTAAAACTAACCTTAGTCCTTAAAACTGACCTAATAGAAACCCTAACCCTAACTCCTAACCCTAAGCCTAACCTAACCCTAACCCTAACCCTAGCCGTAACCCTAACCCTAACCCTAACCCTAGCCCTAACCCTAACCCTAATCCTAACCCTAACCTTAGCCCTAACCCTAACCCCTAACCCCTAACCGTAACGCTAACCCTAAGCCTAACCCCTAACCCCTAACCCCTAACCCTAACCCTAACCCTAAACCCTAACCCTAACCCTAACCCTAACCCTAGCCCTAACCCTAGCCCTAAGTCGTACCCTAACCCTAATCCTAACCCTAACCCAACCTTAACCCTAAAACTAACCTTAGCCCTTAAAACTAACCTAATAGAAACCCTAACCCTAACTCCTAACCCTAAGCCTAACCTAACCCTAACCCTAGCCGTAACCCTAACCCTAACCCTAACCCTAACCCTAACCCTAACCCTAACCTTAGCCCTAACCCTAACCCCTAACCCCTAACCGTAACGCTAACCCTAAGCCTAACCCCTAACCCCTAACCCCTAACCCTAACCCTAACCCTAAACCCTAACCCTAACCCTAACCCTAACCCTAGCCCTAACCCTAGCCCTAAGTCGTACCCTAACCCTAATCCTAACCCTAACCCAACCTTAACCCTAAAACTAACCTTAGCCCTTAAAACTAACCTAATAGAAACCCTAACCCTAACTCCTAACCCTAAGCCTAACCTAACCCTAACCCTAACCCTAGCCGTAACCCTAACCCTAACCCTAACCCTAGCCCTAACCCTAACCCTAACCCTAACCCTAACCTTAGCCCTAACCCTAACCCCTAACCCCTAACCGTAACGCTAACCCTAAGCCTAACCCCTAACCCCTAACCCCTAACCCTAACCATAACGCTAAACCCTAACCCTAACCCTAACCCTAACCCTAGCCCTAACCCTAGCCCTAAGTCGTACCCTAACCCTAATCCTAACCCTAACCCAACCTTAACCCTAAAACTAACCTTAGCCCTTAAAACTAACCTAATAGAAACCCTAACCCTAACTCCTAACCCTAAGCCTAACCTAACCCTAACCCTAACCCTAGCCGTAACCCTAACCCTAACCCTAACCCTAGCCCTAACCCTAACCCTAACCCTAACCCTAACCTTAGCCCTAACCCTAACCCCTAACCCCTAACCGTAACGCTAACCCTAAGCCTAACCCCTAACCCCTAACCCCAACCCTAACCCTAACCCTAAACCCTAACCCTAACCCTAACCCTAACCCTAGCCCTAACCCTAGCCCTAAGTCGTACCCTAACCCTAATCCTAACCCTAACCCAACCTTAACCCTAAAACTAACCTTAGTCCTTAAAACTAACCTAATAGAAACCCTAACCCTAACTCCTAACCCTAAGCCTAACCTAACCCTAACCCTAACCCTAGCCGTAACCCTAACCCTAACCCTAACCCTAGCCCTAACCCTAACCCTAACCCTAACCCTAACCTTAGCCCTAACCCTAACCCCTAACCCCTAACCGTAACGCTAACCCTAAGCCTAACCCCTAACCCCTAACCCCTAACCCTAACCCTAACCCTAAACCCTAACCCTAACCCTAACCCTAACCCTAGCCCTAACCCTAGCCCTAAGTCGTACCCTAACCCTAATCCTAACCCTAACCCAACCTTAACCCTAAAACTAACCTTAGCCCTTAAAACTAACCTAATAGAAACCCTAACCCTAACTCCTAACCCTAAGCCTAACCTAACCCTAACCCTAGCCGTAACCCTAACCCTAACCCTAACCCTAACCCTAACCCTAACCCTAACCCTAACCTTAGCCCTAACCCTAACCCCTAACCCCTAACCGTAACGCTAACCCTAAGCCTAACCCCTAACCCCTAACCCCTAACCCTAACCCTAACCCTAAACCCTAACCCTAACCCTAACCCTAACCCTAGCCCTAAGTCGTACCCTAACCCTAATCCTAACCCTAACCCAACCTTAACCCTAAAACTAACCTTAGCCCTTAAAACTAACCTAATAGAAACCCTAACCCTAACTCCTAACCCTAAGCCTAACCTAACCCTAACCCTAACCCTAGCCGTAACCCTAACCCTAACCCTAACCCTAGCCCTAACCCTAACCCTAACCCTAACCCTAACCTTAGCCCTAACCCTAACCCCTAACCCCTAACCGTAACGCTAACCCTAAGCCTAACCCCTAACCCCTAACCCCTAACCCTAACCATAACGCTAAACCCTAACCCTAACCCTAACCCTAACCCTAGCCCTAAGTCGTACCCTAACCCTAATCCTAACCCTAACCCAACCTTAACCCTAAAACTAACCTTAGCCCTTAAAACTAACCTAATAGAAACCCTAACCCTAACTCCTAACCCTAAGCCTAACCTAACCCTAACCCTAACCCTAGCCGTAACCCTAACCCTAACCCTAACCCTAGCCCTAACCCTAACCCTAACCCTAACCCTAACCTTAGCCCTAACCCTAACCCCTAACCCCTAACCGTAACGCTAACCCTAAGCCTAACCCCTAACCCCTAACCCCAACCCTAACCCTAACCCTAAACCCTAACCCTAACCCTAACCCTAACCCTAGCCCTAACCCTAGCCCTAAGTCGTACCCTAACCCTAATCCTAACCCTAACCCAACCTTAACCCTAAAACTAACCTTAGCCCTTAAAACTAACCTAATAGAAACCCTAACCCTAACTCCTAACCCTAAGCCTAACCTAACCCTAACCCTAGCCGTAACCCTAACCCTAACCCTAACCCTAACCCTAACCCTAACCCTAACCTTAGCCCTAACCCTAACCCCTAACCCCTAACCGTAACGCTAACCCTAAGCCTAACCCCTAACCCCTAACCCCTAACCCTAACCCTAACCCTAAACCCTAACCCTAACCCTAACCCTAACCCTAGCCCTAACCCTAGCCCTAAGTCGTACCCTAACCCTAATCCTAACCCTAACCCAACCTTAACCCTAAAACTAACCTTAGCCCTTAAAACTAACCTAATAGAAACCCTAACCCTAACTCCTAACCCTAAGCCTAACCTAACCCTAACCCTAACCCTAGCCGTAACCCTAACCCTAACCCTAACCCTAGCCCTAACCCTAACCCTAACCCTAACCCTAACCTTAGCCCTAACCCTAACCCCTAACCCCTAACCGTAACGCTAACCCTAAGCCTAACCCCTAACCCCTAACCCCAACCCTAACCCTAACCCTAAACCCTAACCCTAACCCTAACCCTAACCCTAGCCCTAACCCTAGCCCTAAGTCGTACCCTAACCCTAATCCTAACCCTAACCCAACCTTAACCCTAAAACTAACCTTAGCCCTTAAAACTAACCTAATAGAAACCCTAACCCTAACTCCTAACCCTAAGCCTAACCTAACCCTAACCCTAACCCTAGCCGTAACCCTAACCCTAACCCTAACCCTAGCCCTAACCCTAACCCTAACCCTAACCCTAACCTTAGCCCTAACCCTAACCCCTAACCCCTAACCGTAACGCTAACCCTAAGCCTAACCCCTAACCCCTAACCCCTAACCCTAACCCTAACCCTAAACCCTAACCCTAACCCTAACCCTAACCCTAGCCCTAACCCTAGCCCTAAGTCGTACCCTAACCCTAATCCTAACCCTAACCCAACCTTAACCCTAAAACTAACCTTAGCCCTTAAAACTAACCTAATAGAAACCCTAACCCTAACTCCTAACCCTAAGCCTAACCTAACCCTAACCCTAGCCGTAACCCTAACCCTAACCCTAACCCTAACCCTAACCCTAACCCTAACCCTAACCTTAGCCCTAACCCTAACCCCTAACCCCTAACCGTAACGCTAACCCTAAGCCTAACCCCTAACCCCTAACCCCTAACCCTAACCCTAACCCTAAACCCTAACCCTAACCCTAACCCTAACCCTAGCCCTAACCCTAGCCCTAAGTCGTACCCTAACCCTAATCCTAACCCTAACCCAACCTTAACCCTAAAACTAACCTTAGCCCTTAAAACTAACCTAATAGAAACCCTAACCCTAACTCCTAACCCTAAGCCTAACCTAACCCTAACCCTAACCCTAGCCGTAACCCTAACCCTAACCCTAACCCTAGCCCTAACCCTAACCCTAACCCTAACCCTAACCTTAGCCCTAACCCTAACCCCTAACCCCTAACCGTAACGCTAACCCTAAGCCTAACCCCTAACCCCTAACCCCTAACCCTAACCATAACGCTAAACCCTAACCCTAACCCTAACCCTAACCCTAGCCCTAACCCTAGCCCTAAGTCGTACCCTAACCCTAATCCTAACCCTAACCCAACCTTAACCCTAAAACTAACCTTAGCCCTTAAAACTAACCTAATAGAAACCCTAACCCTAACTCCTAACCCTAAGCCTAACCTAACCCTAACCCTAACCCTAGCCGTAACCCTAACCCTAACCCTAACCCTAGCCCTAACCCTAACCCTAACCCTAACCCTAACCTTAGCCCTAACCCTAACCCCTAACCCCTAACCGTAACGCTAACCCTAAGCCTAACCCCTAACCCCTAACCCCAACCCTAACCCTAACCCTAAACCCTAACCCTAACCCTAACCCTAACCCTAGCCCTAACCCTAGCCCTAAGTCGTACCCTAACCCTAATCCTAACCCTAACCCAACCTTAACCCTAAAACTAACCTTAGCCCTTAAAACTAACCTAATAGAAACCCTAACCCTAACTCCTAACCCTAAGCCTAACCTAACCCTAACCCTAACCCTAGCCGTAACCCTAACCCTAACCCTAACCCTAGCCCTAACCCTAACCCTAACCCTAACCCTAACCTTAGCCCTAACCCTAACCCCTAACCCCTAACCGTAACGCTAACCCTAAGCCTAACCCCTAACCCCTAACCCCTAACCCTAACCCTAACCCTAAACCCTAACCCTAACCCTAACCCTAACCCTAGCCCTAACCCTAGCCCTAAGTCGTACCCTAACCCTAATCCTAACCCTAACCCAACCTTAACCCTAAAACTAACCTTAGCCCTTAAAACTAACCTAATAGAAACCCTAACCCTAACTCCTAACCCTAAGCCTAACCTAACCCTAACCCTAACCCTAGCCGTAACCCTAACCCTAACCCTAACCCTAGCCCTAACCCTAACCCTAACCCTAACCCTAACCTTAGCCCTAACCCTAACCCCTAACCCCTAACCGTAACGCTAACCCTAAGCCTAACCCCTAACCCCTAACCCCTAACCCTAACCATAACCCTAAACCCTAACCCTAACCCTAACCCTAACCCTAGCCCTAAGTCGTACCCTAACCCTAATCCTAACCCTAACCCAACCTTAACCCTAAAACTAACCTTAGCCCTTAAAACTAACCTAATAGAAACCCTAACCCTAACTCCTAACCCTAAGCCTAACCTAACCCTAACCCTAACCCTAGCCGTAACCCTAACCCTAACCCTAACCCTAGCCCTAACCCTAACCCTAACCCTAACCCTAACCTTAGCCCTAACCCTAACCCCTAACCCCTAACCGTTACGCTAACCCAAAGCCTAACCCCTAACCCCTAACCCCTAACCCTAACCATAACCCTAAACCCTAACCCTAACCCTAACCCTAACCCTAGCCCTAACCCTAGCCCTAAGTCGTACCCTAACCCTAATCCTAACCCTAACCCAACCTTAACCCTAAAACTAACCTTAGCCCTTAAAACTAACCTAATAGAAACCCTAACCCTAACTCCTAACCCTAAGCCTAACCTAACCCTAACCCTAACCCTAGCCCTAACCCTAGCCCTAACCCTAACCCTAGCCCTAACCCTAACCTTAGCCCTAACCCTAACCCCTAACCCCTAACCGTAATGCTAACCCTAAGCCTAACCCCTAACCCCTAACCCCTAACCCTAACCATAACCCTAAAGCCTAACCCTAACCCTAACCCTAACCCTAGCCCTAACCCTAGCCCTAAGTCGTACCCTAACCCTAATACTAACCCTAACCCAACCTTAACCCTAAAACTAACCTTAGCCCTTAAAACTAACCTAATAGAAACCCTAACCCTAACTCCTAACCCTAAGCCTAACCTAACCCTAACCCTAACCCTAGCCGTAACCCTAACCCTAACCCTAACCCTAGCCCTAACCCTAACCCTAACCCTAACCCTAACCTTAGCCCTAACCCTAACCCCTAACCCCTAACCCTAACGCTAACCCTAAGCCTAACCCCTAACCCCTAACCCCTAACCCTAACCATAACCCTAAACCCTAACCCTAACCCTAACCCTAACCCTAGCCCTAACCCTAGCCCTAAGTCGTACCCTAACCCTAATCCTAACCCTAACCCAACCTTAACCCTAAAACTAACCTTAGCCCTTAAAACTAACCTAATAGAAACCCTAACCCTAACTCCTAACCCTAAGCCTAACCTAACCCTAACCCTAACCCTAGCCGTAACCCTAACCCTAACCCTAAACCTAGCCCTAACCCTAACCCTAACCCTAACCCTAACCTTAGCCCTAACCCTAACCCCTAACCCCTAACCGTAACGCTAACCCTAAGCCTAACCCCTAACCCGTAACCCCTAACCCTAACCCTAACCCTAAACCCTAACCCTAACCCTAACCCTAACCCTAGCCCTAACCCTAGCCCTAAGTCGTACCCTAACCCTAATCCTAACCCTAACCCAACCTTAACCCTAAAACTAACCTTAGCCCTTAAAACTAACCTAATAGAAACCCTAACCCTAACTCCTAACCCTAAGCCTAACCTAACCCTAACCCTAACCCTAGCCGTAACCCTAACCCTAACCCTAACCCTAGCCCTAACCCTAACCCTAACCCTAACCCTAACCTTAGCCCTAACCCTAACCCCTAACCCCTAACCGTAACGCTAACCCTAAGCCTAACCCCTAACCCCTAACCCCAACCATAACCCTAAACCCTAACCCTAACCCTAACCCTAACCCTAGCCCTAACCCTAGCCCTAAGTCGTACCCTAACCCTAATCCTAACCCTAACCCAACCTTAACCCTAAAACTAACCTTAGACCTTAAAACTAACCTAATAGAAACCCTAACCCTAACTCCTAACCCTAAGCCTAACCTAACCCTAACCCTAACCCTAGCCGTAACCCTAACCCTAACCCTAACCCTAGCCCTAACCCTAACCCTAACCCTAACCCTAACCTTAGCCCTAACCCTAACCCCTAACCCCTAACTGTAACGCTAACCCTAAGACTAACCCCTAACCCCTAACCCCTAACCCCTAACCCTAACCATAACCCTAAACCCTAACCCTAACCCTAACCCTAACCCTAGCCCTAACCCTAGCCCTAAGTCGTACCCTAACCCTAATCCTAACCCTAACCCAACCTTAACCCTAAAACTAACCTTAGCCCTTAAAACTAAGCTAATAGAAACCCTAACCCTAACTCCTAACCCTAAGCCTAACCTAACCCTAACCCTAACCCTAGCCGTAACCCTAACCCTAACCCTAACCTTAGCCCTAACCCTAACCCCTAACCCCTAACTGTAACGCTAACCCTAAGCCTAACCCCTAACCCCTAACCCCTAACCCCTAACCCTAACCATAACCCTAAACCCTAACCCTAACCCTAACCCTAACCCTAGCCCTAACCCTAGCCCTAAGTCGTACCCTAACCCTAATCCTAACCCTAACCCAACCTTAACCCTAAAACTAACCTTAGCCCTTAAAACTAACCTAATAGAAACCCTAACCCTAACTCCTAACCCTAAGCCTAACCTAACCCTAACCCTAACCCTAGCCGTAACCCTAACCCTAACCCTAACCCTAGCCCTAACCCTAACCCTAACCCTAACCCTAACCTTAGCCGTAACCCTAACCCCTAACCCCTAACCGTAACGCTAACCCTAAGCCTAACCCCTAACCCCTAACCCCTAACCCTAACCATAACCCTAAACCCTAAGCCTAACCCTAACCGTAACCCTAGCCCTAACCCTAGCCCTAAGTCGTACCCTAACCCTAATCCTAACCCTAACCCAACCTTAACCCTAAAACTAACCTTAGACCTTAAAACTAACCTAATAGAAACCCTAACCCTAACTCCTAACCCTAAGCCTAACCTAACCCTAACCCTAACCCTAGCCGTAACCCTAACCCTAACCCTAACCCTAGCCCTAACCCTAACCCTAACCCTAACCCTAACCTTAGCCCTAACCCTAACCCCTAACCCCTAACTGTAACGCTAACCCTAAGACTAACCCCTAACCCCTAACCCCTAACCCCTAACCCTAACCATAACCCTAAACCCTAACCCTAACCCTAACCCTAACCCTAGCCCTAACCCTAGCCCTAAGTCGTACCCTAACCCTAATCCTAACCCTAACCCAACCTTAACCCTAAAACTAACCTTAGCCCTTAAAACTAACCTAATAGAAACCCTAACCCTAACTCCTAACCCTAAGCCTAACCTAACCCTAACCCTAACCCTAGCCGTAACCCTAACCCTAACCCTAACCTTAGCCCTAACCCTAACCCCTAACCCCTAACTGTAACGCTAACCCTAAGCCTAACCCCTAACCCCTAACCCTTAACCCCTAACCCTAACCATAACCCTAAACCCTAACCCTAACCCTAACCCTAACCCTAGCCCTAACCCTAGCCCTAAGTCGTACCCTAACCCTAATCCTAACCCTAACCCAACCTTAACCCTAAAACTAACCTTAGCCCTTAAAACTAACCTAATAGAAACCCTAACCCTAACTCCTAACCCTAAGCCTAACCTAACCCTAACCCTAACCCTAGCCGTAACCCTAACCCTAACCCTAACCCTAGCCCTAACCCTAACCCTAACCCTAACCCTAACCTTAGCCGTAACCCTAACCCCTAACCCCTAACCGTAACGCTAACCCTAAGCCTAACCCCTAACCCCTAACCCCTAACCCTAACCATAACCCTAAACCCTAAGCCTAACCCTAACCGTAACCCTAGCCCTAACCCTAGCCCTAAGTCGTACCCTAACCCTAATCCTAACCCTAACCCAACCTTAACCCTAAAACTAACCTTAGCCCTTAAAACTAACCTAATAGAAACCCTAACCCTAACTGCTAACCCTAAGCCTAACCTAACCCTAACCCTAACCCTAGCCGTAACCCTAACCCTAACCCTAACCCTAGCCCTAACCCTAACCCTAACCCTAACCCTAACCCTAACCTTAGCCCTAACCCTAACCCCTAACCCCTAACCGTAACGCTAACCCTAAGCCTAACCCCTAACCCCTAACCCCTAACCCTAACCCTAACCCTAAACCCTAACCCTAACCATAAGCCTAACCCTAGCCCTAACCCTAGCCCTAAGTCGTACCCTAACCCTAATCCTAACCCTAACCCAACCTTAACCCTAAAACTAACCTTAGCCCTTAAAACTAACCTAATAGAAACCCTAACCCTAACTCCTAACCCTAAGTCTAACCTAACCCTAACCCTAACCCTAGCCGTAACCCTAACCCTAACCCTAACCCTAGCCCTAACCCTAACCCTAACCCTAACCCTAACCTTAGCCCTAACCCTAACCCCTAACCCCTAACCGTAACGCTAACCCTAAGCCTAACCCCTAACCCCTAGCCCCTAACCCTAACCATAACCCTAAACCCTAACCCTAACCCTAACCCTAACCCTAGCCCTAACCCTAGCCCTAAGTCGTACCCTAACCCTAATCCTAACCCTAACCCAACCTTAACCCTAAAACTAACCTTAGCCCTTAAAACTAACCTAATAGAAACCCTAACCCTAACTCCTAACCCTAAGCCTAACCTAACCCTAACCCTAACCCTAGCCGTAACCCTAACCCTAACCCTAACCCTAGCCCTAACCCTAACCCTAACCCTAACCCTAACCTTAGCCCTAACCCTAACCCCTAACCCCTAACCGTAACGCTAACCCTAAGCCTAACCCCTAACCCCTAACCCCTAACCCTAACCATAACCCTAAACCCTAACCCTAACCCTAACCCTAACCCTAGCCCTAAGTCGTACCCTAACCCTAATCCTAACCCTAACCCAACCTTAACCCTAAAACTAACCTTAGCCCTTAAAACTAACCTAATAGAAACCCTAACCCTAACTCCTAACCCTAAGCCTAACCTAACCCTAACCCTAACACTAGCCGTAACCCTAACCCTAACCCTAACCCTAGCCCTAACCCTAACCCTAACCCTAACCCTAACCTTAGCCCTAACCCTAACCCCTAACCCCTAACCGTAATGCTAACCCTAAGCCTAACCCCTAACCCCTAACCCCTAACCCTAACCATAACCCTAAAGCCTAACCCTAACCCTAACCCTAACCCTAGCCCTAACCCTAGCCCTAAGTCGTACCCTAACCCTAATCCTAACCCTAACCCAACCTTAACCCTAAAACTAACCTTAGCCCTTAAAACTAACCTAATAGAAACCCTAACCCTAACTCCTAACCCTAAGCCTAACCTAACCCTAACCCTAACCCTAGCCGTAACCCTAACCCTAACCCTAACCCTAGCCCTAACCCTAACCCTAACCCTAACCCTAACCTTAGCCCTAACCCTAACCCCTAACCCCTAACCGTAACGCTAACCCTAAGCCTAACCCCTAACCCCTAACCCCTAACCCTAACCATAACCCTAAACCCTAACCCTAACCCTAACCCTAACCCTAGCCCTAACCCTAGCCCTAAGTCGTACCCTAACCCTAATCCTAACCCTAACCCAACCTTAACCCTAAAACTAACCTTAGCCCTTAAAACTAACCTAATAGAAACCCTAACCCTAACTCCTAACCCTAAGCCTAACCTAACCCTAACCCTAACCCTAGCCGTAACCCTAACCCTAACCCTAGCCCTAACCCTAACCCTAACCCTAACCCTAAACTTAGCCCTAACCCTAACCCCTAACCCCTAACCGTAACGCTAACCCTAAGCCTAACCCCTAACCCCTAACCCCTAACCCTAACCCTAACCCTAAACCCTAACCCTAACCCTAACCCTAACCCTAGCCCTAACCCTAGCCCTAAGTCGTACCCTAACCCTAATCCTAACCCTAACCCAACCTTAACCCTAAAACTAACCTTAGCCCTTAAAACTAACCTAATAGAAACCCTAACCCTAACTCCTAACCCTAAGCCTAACCTAACCCTAACCCTAACCCTAGCCGTAACCCTAACCCTAACCCTAACCCTAGCCCTAACCCTAACCCTAGCCGTAACCCTAACCCTAACCCTAACCCTAGCCCTAACCCTAACCCTAACCCTAACCCTAAGCCTAACCCCTAACCCCTAACCCCTAACCCTAACCATAACCCTAAACCCTAACCCTAACCCTAACCCTAACCCTAGCCCTAACCCTAGCCCTAAGTCGTACCCTAACCCTAACTCCTAACCCTAACCCAACCTTAACCCTAAAACTAACCTTAGCCCTTAAAACTAACCTAATAGAAACCCTAACCCTAACTCCTAACCCTAAGCCTAACCTAACCCTAACCCTAACCCTAGCCGTAACCCTAACCCTAACCCTAACCCTAGCCCTAACCCTAACCCTAACCCTAACCCTAACCTTAGCCCTAACCCTAACCCCTAACCCCTAACTGTAACGCTAACCCTAAGACTAACCCCTAACCCCTAACCCCTAACCCCTAACCCCTAACCCTAACCATAACCCTAAACCCTAACCCTAACCCTAACCCTAACCCTAGCCCTAACCCTAGCCCTAAGTCGTACCCTAACCCTAATCCTAACCCTAACCCAACCTTAACCCTAAAACTAACCTTAGCCCTTAAAACTAAGCTAATAGAAACCCTAACCCTAACTCCTAACCCTAAGCCTAACCTAACCCTAACCCTAACCCTAGCCGTAACCCTAACCCTAACCCTAACCCTAGCCCTAACCCTAACCCTAACCCTAACCCTAACCTTAGCCCTAACCCTAACCCCTAACCCCTAACCGTAACGCTAAACCTAAGCCTAACCCCTAACCCCTAACCCCTAACCCTAACCATAACCCTAAACCCTAACCCTAACCCTAACCCTAACCCTAGCCCTAACCCTAGCCCTAAGTCGTACCCTAACCCTAATCCTAACCCTAACCCAACCTTAACCCTAAAACTAACCTTAGCCCTTAAAACTAACCTAATAGAAACCCTAACCCTAACTCCTAACCCTAAGCCTAACCTAACCCTAACCCTAACCCTAGCCGTAACCCTAACCCTAACCCTAACCCTAGCCCTAACCCTAACCCTAGCCGTAACCCTAACCCTAACCCTAACCCTAGCCCTAACCCTAACCCTAACCCTAACCCTAAGCCTAACCCCTAACCCCTAACCCCTAACCCTAACCATAACCCTAAACCCTAACCCTAACCCTAACCCTAACCCTAGCCCTAACCCTAGCCCTAAGTCGTACCCTAACCCTAACTCCTAACCCTAACCCAACCTTAACCCTAAAACTATCCTTAGCCCTTAAAACTAACCTAATAGAAACCCTAACCCTAACTCCTAACCCTAAGCCTAACCTAACCCTAACCCTAACCCTAGCCGTAACCCTAACCCTAACCCTAACCCTAGCCCTAACCCTAACCCTAACCCTAACCCTAACCTTAGCCCTAACCCTAACCCCTAACCCCTAACTGTAACGCTAACCCTAAGACTAACCCCTAACCCCTAACCCCTAACCCTAACCATAACCCTAAACCCTAACCCTAACCCTAACCCTAACCCTAGCCCTAACCCTAGCCCTAAGTCGTACCCTAACCCTAATCCTAACCCTAACCCAACCTTAACCCTAAAACTAACCTTAGCCCTTAAAACTAAGCTAATAGAAACCCTAACCCTAACTCCTAACCCTAAGCCTAACCTAACCCTAACCCTAACCCTAGCCGTAACCCTAACCCTAACCCTAACCCTAGCCCTAACCCTAACCCTAACCCTAACCCTAACCTTAGCCCTAACCCTAACCCCTAACCCCTAACCGTAACGCTAACCCTAAGCCTAACCCCTAACCCCTAACCCCTAACCCTAACCATAACCCTAAACCCTAACCCTAACCCTAACCCTAACCCTAGCCCTAACCCTAGCCCTAAGTCGTACCCTAACCCTAATCCTAACCCTAACCCAACCTTAACCCTAAAACTAACCTTAGCCCTTAAAACTAAGCTAATAGAAACCCTAACCCTAACTCCTAACCCTAAGCCTAACCTAACCCTAACCCTAACCCTAGCCGTAACCCTAACCCTAACCCTAACCCTAGCCCTAACCCTAACCCTAACCCTAACCCTAACCTTAGCCCTAACCCTAACCCCTAACCCCTAACCGTAACGCTAACCCTAAGCCTAACCCCTAACCCCTAACCCCTAACCCTAACCCTAACCCTAAAGCCTAACCCTAACCCTAACCCTAACCCTAGCCCTAACCCTAGCCCTAAGTCGTACCCTAACCCTAATCCTAACCCTAACCCAACCTTAACCCTAAAACTAACCTTAGCACTTAAAACTAACCTAATAGAAACCCTAACCCTAACTCCTAACCCTAAGCCTAACCTAACCCTAACCCTAACCCTAGCCGTAACCCTAACCCTAACCCTAACCCTAGCCCTAACCCTAACCCTAACCCTAACCCTAACCTTAGCCCTAACCCTAACCCCTAACCCCTAACCGTAACGCTAACCCTAAGCCTAACCCCTAACCCCTAACCCCTAACCCTAACCATAACCCTAAACCCTAACCCTAACCCTAACCCTAACCCTAGCCCTAACCCTAGCCCTAAGTCGTACCCTAACCCTAATCCTAACCCTAACCCAACCTTAACCCTAAAACTAACCTTAGCCCTTAAAACTAACCTAATAGAAACCCTAACCCTAACTCCTAACCCTAAGCCTAACCTAACCCTAACCCTAACCCTAGCCGTAACCCTAACCCTAACCCTAACCCTAGCCCTAACCCTAACCCTAACCCTAACCCTAACCTTAGCCCTAACCCTAACCCCTAACCCCTAACCGTAACGCTAACCCTAAGCCTAACCCCTAACCCCTAACCCCTAACCCTAAACCATAACCCTAACCCTAACCCTAACCCTAGCCCTAACCCTAGCCCTAAGTCGTACGCTAACCCTAATCCTAACCCTAACCCAACCTTAACCCTAAAACTAACCTTAGCCCTTAAAACTAACCTAATAGAAACCCTAACCCTAACTCCTAACCCTAAGCCTAACCTAACCCTAACCCTAACCCTAGCCGTAACCCTAACCCTAACCCTAACCCTAGCCCTAACCCTAACCCTAACCCTAACCCTAACCTTAGCCCTAACCCTAACCCCTAACCCCTAACCGTAACGCTAACCCTAAGCCTAACCCCTAACCCCTAACCCCTAACCCTAACCCTAACCCTAAACCCTAACCCTAACCCTAACCCTAACCCTAGCCCTAACCCTAGCCCTAAGTCGTACCCTAACCCTAATCCTAACCCTAACCCAACCTTAACCCTAAAACTAACCTTAGCCCTTAAAACTAACCTAATAGAAACCCTAACCCTAACTCCTAACTCTAAGCCTAACCTAACCCTAACCCTAACCCTAGCCGTAACCCTAACCCTAACCCTAACCCTAGCCCTAACCCTAACCCTAACCCTAACCCTAACCTTAGCCCTAACCCTAACCCCTAACCCCTAACCGTAACGCTAACCCTAAGCCTAACCCCTAACCCCTAACCCCTAACCCTAACCATAACCCTAAACCCTAACCCTAACCCTAACCCTAACCCTAGCCCTAACCCTAGCCCTAAGTCGTACCCTAACCCTAATCCTAACCCTAACCCAACCTTAACCCTAAAACTAACCTTAGCCCTTAAAACTAACCTAATAGAAACCCTAACCCTAACTCCTAACCCTAAGCCTAACCTAACCCTAACCCTAACCCTAGCCGTAACCCTAACCCTAACCCTAACCCTAGCCCTAACCCTAACCCTAACCCTAACCCTAACCTTAGCCCTAACCCTAACCCCTAACCCCTAACCGTAACGCTAACCCTAAGCCTAACCCCTAACCCCTAACCCCTAACCCTAACCCTAACCCTAAACCCTAACCCTAACCCTAACCCTAACCCTAGCCCTAACCCTAGCCCTAAGTCGTACCCTAACCCTAATCCTAACCCTAACCCAACCTTAACCCTAAAACTAACCTTAGCCCTTAAAACTAACCTAATAGAAACCCTAACCCTAACTCCTAACCCTAAGCCTAACCTAACCCTAACCCTAACCCTAGCCGTAACCCTAACCCTAACCCTAACCCTAGCCCTAACCCTAACCCTAACCCTAACCCTAACCTTAGCCCTAACCCTAACCCCTAACCCCTAACCGTAACGCTAACCCTAAGCCTAACCCCTAACCCCTAACCCCTAACCCTAACCCTAACCCTAAACCCTAACCCTAACCCTAACCCTAACCCTAGCCCTAACCCTAGCCCTAAGTCGTACCCTAACCCTAATCCTAACCCTAACCCAACCTTAACCCTAAAACTAACCTTAGCCCTTAAAACTAACCTAATAGAAACCCTAACCCTAACTCCTAACCCTAAGCCTAACCTAACCCTAACCCTAACCCTAGCCGTAACCCTAACCCTAACCCTAACCCTAACCTTAGCCCTAACCCTAACCCCTAACCCCTAACCGTAACGCTAACCCTAAGCCTAACCCCTAACCCCTAACCCCTAACCCTAACCCTAACCCTAAACCCTAACCCTAACCCTAACCCTAACCCTAGCCCTAACCCTAGCCCTAAGTCGTACCCTAACCCTAATCCTAACCCTAACCCAACCTTAACCCTAAAACTAACCTTAGCCCTTAAAACTAACCTAATAGAAACCCTAACCCTAACTCCTAACCCTAAGCCTAACCTAACCCTAACCCTAACCCTAGCCGTAACCCTAACCCTAACCCTAACCCTAGCCCTAACCCTAACCCTAACCCTAACCTTAGCCCTAACCCTAACCCCTAACCCCTAACCGTAACGCTAACCCTAAGCCTAACCCCTAACCCCTAACCCCTAACCCTAACCCTAACCCTAAACCCTAACCCTAACCCTAACCCTAACCCTAGCCCTAACCCTAGCCCTAAGTCGTACCCTAACCCTAATCCTAACCCTAACCCAACCTTAACCCTAAAACTAACCTTAGCCCTTAAAACTAACCTAATAGAAACCCTAACCCTAACTCCTAACCCTAAGCCTAACCTAACCCTAACCCTAACCCTAGCCGTAACCCTAACCCTAACCCTAACCCTAGCCCTAACCCTAACCCTAACCCTAACCTTAGCCCTAACCCTAACCCCTAACCCCTAACCGTAACGCTAACCCTAAGCCTAACCCCTAACCCCTAACCCCTAACCCTAACCCTAACCCTAAACCCTAACCCTAACCCTAACCCTAACCCTAGCCCTAACCCTAGCCCTAAGTCGTACCCTAACCCTAATCCTAACCCTAACCCAACCTTAACCCTAAAACTAACCTTAGCCCTTAAAACTAACCTAATAGAAACCCTAACCCTAACTCCTAACCCTAAGCCTAAACTAACCCTAACCCTAACCCTAGCCGTAACCCTAACCCTAACCCTAACCCTAGCCCTAACCCTAACCCTAACCCTAACCCTAACCTTAGCCCTAACCCTAACCCCTAACCCCTAACCGTAACGCTAACCCTAAGCCTAACCCCTAACCCCTAACCCCTAACCCTAACCCTAACCCTAAACCCTAACCCTAACCCTAACCCTAACCCTAGCCCTAACCCTAGCCCTAAGTCGTACCCTAACCCTAATCCTAACCCTAACCCAACCTTAACCCTAAAACTAACCTTAGCCCTTAAAACTAACCTAATAGAAACCCTAACCCTAACTCCTAACCCTAAGCCTAACCTAACCCTAACCCTAACCCTAGCCGTAACCCTAACCCTAACCCTAACCCTAGCCCTAACCCTAACCCTAACCCTAACCCTAACCTTAGCCCTAACCCTAACCCCTAACCCCTAACCGTAACGCTAACCCTAAGCCTAACCCCTAACCCCTAACCCCTAACCCTAACCATAACCCTAAACCCTAACCCTAACCCTAACCCTAACCCTAGCCCTAACCCTAGCCCTAAGTCGTACCCTAACCCTAATCCTAACCCTAACCCAACCTTAACCCTAAAACTAACCTTAGCCCTTAAAACTAACCTAATAGAAACCCTAACCCTAACTCCTAACCCTAAGCCTAACCTAACCCTAACCCTAACCCTAGACGTAACCCTAACCCTAACCCTAACCCTAGCCCTAACCCTAACCCTAACCCTAACCTTAGCCCTAACCCTAACCCCTAACCCCTAACCGTAACGCTAACCCTAAGCCTAACCCCTAACCCCTAACCCCTAACCCTAACCCTAACCCTAAACCCTAACCCTAACCCTAACCCTAACCCTAGCCCTAACCCTAGCCCTAAGTGGTACCCTAACCCTAATCCTAACCCTAACCCAACCTTAACCCTAAAACTAACCTTAGCCCTTAAAACTAACCTAATAGAAACCCTAACCCTAACTCCTAACCCTAAGCCTAACCTAACCCTAACCCTAACCCTAGCCGTAACCCTAACCCTAACCCTAAACCTAGCCCTAACCCTAACCCTAACCCTAACCCTAACCTTAGCCCTAACCCTAACCCCTAACCCCTAACCGTAACGCTAACCCTAAGCCTAACCCCTAACCCGTAACCCCTAACCCTAACCCTAACCCTAAACCCTAACCCTAACCCTAACCCTAACCCTAGCCCTAACCCTAGCCCTAAGTCGTACCCTAACCCTAATCCTAACCCTAACCCAACCTTAACCCTAAAACTAACCTTAGCCCTTAAAACTAACCTAATAGAAACCCTAACCCTAACTCCTAACCCTAAGCCTAACCTAACCCTAACCCTAACCCTAGCCGTAACCCTAACCCTAACCCTAACCCTAGCCCTAACCCTAACCCTAACCCTAACCCTAACCTTAGCCCTAACCCTAACCCCTAACCCCTAACCGTAACGCTAACCCTAAGCCTAACCCCTAACCCCTAACCCCAACCATAACCCTAAACCCTAACCCTAACCCTAACCCTAACCCTAGCCCTAACCCTAGCCCTAAGTCGTACCCTAACCCTAATCCTAACCCTAACCCAACCTTAACCCTAAAACTAACCTTAGACCTTAAAACTAACCTAATAGAAACCCTAACCCTAACTCCTAACCCTAAGCCTAACCTAACCCTAACCCTAACCCTAGCCGTAACCCTAACCCTAACCCTAACCCTAGCCCTAACCCTAACCCTAACCCTAACCTTAGCCCTAACCCTAACCCCTAACCCCTAACTGTAACGCTAACCCTAAGACTAACCCCTAACCCCTAACCCCTAACCCCTAACCCTAACCATAACCCTAAACCCTAACCCTAACCCTAACCCTAACCCTAGCCCTAACCCTAGCCCTAAGTCGTACCCTAACCCTAATCCTAACCCTAACCCAACCTTAACCCTAAAACTAACCTTAGCCCTTAAAACTAAGCTAATAGAAACCCTAACCCTAACTCCTAACCCTAAGCCTAACCTAACCCTAACCCTAACCCTAGCCGTAACCCTAACCCTAACCCTAACCTTAGCCCTAACCCTAACCCCTAACCCCTAACCGTAACGCTAACCCTAAGCCTAACCCCTAACCCCTAACCCCTAACCCTAACCCTAACCCTAAACCCTAACCCTAACCCTAACCCTAACCCTAGCCCTAACCCTAGCCCTAAGTCGTACCCTAACCCTAATCCTAACCCTAACCCAACCTTAACCCTAAAACTAACCTTAGCCCTTAAAACTAACCTAATAGAAACCCTAACCCTAACTCCTAACCCTAAGCCTAACCTAACCCTAACCCTAACCCTAGCCGTAACCCTAACCCTAACCCTAACCCTAGCCCTAACCCTAACCCTAACCCTAACCTTAGCCCTAACCCTAACCCCTAACCCCTAACCGTAACGCTAACCCTAAGCCTAACCCCTAACCCCTAACCCCTAACCCTAACCCTAACCCTAAACCCTAACCCTAACCCTAACCCTAACCCTAGCCCTAACCCTAGCCCTAAGTCGTACCCTAACCCTAATCCTAACCCTAACCCAACCTTAACCCTAAAACTAACCTTAGCCCTTAAAACTAACCTAATAGAAACCCTAACCCTAACTCCTAACCCTAAGCCTAACCTAACCCTAACCCTAACCCTAGCCGTAACCCTAACCCTAACCCTAACCCTAGCCCTAACCCTAACCCTAACCCTAACCTTAGCCCTAACCCTAACCCCTAACCCCTAACCGTAACGCTAACCCTAAGCCTAACCCCTAACCCCTAACCCCTAACCCTAACCCTAACCCTAAACCCTAACCCTAACCCTAACCCTAACCCTAGCCCTAACCCTAGCCCTAAGTCGTACCCTAACCCTAATCCTAACCCTAACCCAACCTTAACCCTAAAACTAACCTTAGCCCTTAAAACTAACCTAATAGAAACCCTAACCCTAACTCCTAACCCTAAGCCTAAACTAACCCTAACCCTAACCCTAGCCGTAACCCTAACCCTAACCCTAACCCTAGCCCTAACCCTAACCCTAACCCTAACCCTAACCTTAGCCCTAACCCTAACCCCTAACCCCTAACCGTAACGCTAACCCTAAGCCTAACCCCTAACCCCTAACCCCTAACCCTAACCCTAACCCTAAACCCTAACCCTAACCCTAACCCTAACCCTAGCCCTAACCCTAGCCCTAAGTCGTACCCTAACCCTAATCCTAACCCTAACCCAACCTTAACCCTAAAACTAACCTTAGCCCTTAAAACTAACCTAATAGAAACCCTAACCCTAACTCCTAACCCTAAGCCTAACCTAACCCTAACCCTAACCCTAGCCGTAACCCTAACCCTAACCCTAACCCTAGCCCTAACCCTAACCCTAACCCTAACCCTAACCTTAGCCCTAACCCTAACCCCTAACCCCTAACCGTAACGCTAACCCTAAGCCTAACCCCTAACCCCTAACCCCTAACCCTAACCATAACCCTAAACCCTAACCCTAACCCTAACCCTAACCCTAGCCCTAACCCTAGCCCTAAGTCGTACCCTAACCCTAATCCTAACCCTAACCCAACCTTAACCCTAAAACTAACCTTAGCCCTTAAAACTAACCTAATAGAAACCCTAACCCTAACTCCTAACCCTAAGCCTAACCTAACCCTAACCCTAACCCTAGACGTAACCCTAACCCTAACCCTAGCCCTAACCCTAACCCTAACCCTAACCTTAGCCCTAACCCTAACCCCTAACCCCTAACCGTAACGCTAACCCTAAGCCTAACCCCTAACCCCTAACCCCTAACCCTAACCCTAACCCTAAACCCTAACCCTAACCCTAACCCTAACCCTAGCCCTAACCCTAGCCCTAAGTGGTACCCTAACCCTAATCCTAACCCTAACCCAACCTTAACCCTAAAACTAACCTTAGCCCTTAAAACTAACCTAATAGAAACCCTAACCCTAACTCCTAACCCTAAGCCTAACCTAACCCTAACCCTAACCCTAGCCGTAACCCTAACCCTAACCCTAAACCTAGCCCTAACCCTAACCCTAACCCTAACCCTAACCTTAGCCCTAACCCTAACCCCTAACCCCTAACCGTAACGCTAACCCTAAGCCTAACCCCTAACCCGTAACCCCTAACCCTAACCCTAACCCTAAACCCTAACCCTAACCCTAACCCTAACCCTAGCCCTAACCCTAGCCCTAAGTCGTACCCTAACCCTAATCCTAACCCTAACCCAACCTTAACCCTAAAACTAACCTTAGCCCTTAAAACTAACCTAATAGAAACCCTAACCCTAACTCCTAACCCTAAGCCTAACCTAACCCTAACCCTAACCCTAGCCGTAACCCTAACCCTAACCCTAACCCTAGCCCTAACCCTAACCCTAACCCTAACCCTAACCTTAGCCCTAACCCTAACCCCTAACCCCTAACCGTAACGCTAACCCTAAGCCTAACCCCTAACCCCTAACCCCAACCATAACCCTAAACCCTAACCCTAACCCTAACCCTAACCCTAGCCCTAACCCTAGCCCTAAGTCGTACCCTAACCCTAATCCTAACCCTAACCCAACCTTAACCCTAAAACTAACCTTAGACCTTAAAACTAACCTAATAGAAACCCTAACCCTAACTCCTAACCCTAAGCCTAACCTAACCCTAACCCTAACCCTAGCCGTAACCCTAACCCTAACCCTAACCCTAGCCCTAACCCTAACCCTAACCCTAACCTTAGCCCTAACCCTAACCCCTAACCCCTAACTGTAACGCTAACCCTAAGACTAACCCCTAACCCCTAACCCCTAACCCCTAACCCTAACCATAACCCTAAACCCTAACCCTAACCCTAACCCTAACCCTAGCCCTAACCCTAGCCCTAAGTCGTACCCTAACCCTAATCCTAACCCTAACCCAACCTTAACCCTAAAACTAACCTTAGCCCTTAAAACTAAGCTAATAGAAACCCTAACCCTAACTCCTAACCCTAAGCCTAACCTAACCCTAACCCTAACCCTAGCCGTAACCCTAACCCTAACCCTAACCTTAGCCCTAACCCTAACCCCTAACCCCTAACTGTAACGCTAACCCTAAGCCTAACCCCTAACCCCTAACCCCTAACCCCTAACCCTAACCATAACCCTAAACCCTAACCCTAACCCTAACCCTAACCCTAGCCCTAACCCTAGCCCTAAGTCGTACCCTAACCCTAATCCTAACCCTAACCCAACCTTAACCCTAAAACTAACCTTAGCCCTTAAAACTAACCTAATAGAAACCCTAACCCTAACTCCTAACCCTAAGCCTAACCTAACCCTAACCCTAACCCTAGCCGTAACCCTAACCCTAACCCTAACCCTAGCCCTAACCCTAACCCTAACCCTAACCCTAACCTTAGCCGTAACCCTAACCCCTAACCCCTAACCGTAACGCTAACCCTAAGCCTAACCCCTAACCCCTAACCCCTAACCCTAACCATAACCCTAAACCCTAAGCCTAACCCTAACCGTAACCCTAGCCCTAACCCTAGCCCTAAGTCGTACCCTAACCCTAATCCTAACCCTAACCCAACCTTAACCCTAAAACTAACCTTAGACCTTAAAACTAACCTAATAGAAACCCTAACCCTAACTCCTAACCCTAAGCCTAACCTAACCCTAACCCTAACCCTAGCTGTAACCCTAACCCTAACCCTAACCCTAGCCCTAACCCTAACCCTAACCCTAACCCTAACCTTAGCCCTAACCCTAACCCCTAACCCCTAACTGTAACGCTAACCCTAAGACTAACCCCTAACCCCTAACCCCTAACCCCTAACCCTAACCATAACCCTAAACCCTAACCCTAACCCTAACCCTAACCCTAGCCCTAACCCTAGCCCTAAGTCGTACCCTAACCCTAATCCTAACCCTAACCCAACCTTAACCCTAAAACTAACCTTAGCCCTTAAAACTAACCTAATAGAAACCCTAACCCTAACTCCTAACCCTAAGCCTAACCTAACCCTAACCCTAACCCTAGCCGTAACCCTAACCCTAACCCTAACCTTAGCCCTAACCCTAACCCCTAACCCCTAACTGTAACGCTAACCCTAAGCCTAACCCCTAACCCCTAACCCCTAACCCCTAACCCTAACCATAACCCTAAACCCTAACCCTAACCCTAACCCTAACCCTAGCCCTAACCCTAGCCCTAAGTCGTACCCTAACCCTAATCCTAACCCTAACCCAACCTTAACCCTAAAACTAACCTTAGCCCTTAAAACTAACCTAATAGAAACCCTAACCCTAACTCCTAACCCTAAGCCTAACCTAACCCTAACCCTAACCCTAGCCGTAACCCTAACCCTAACCCTAACCCTAGCCCTAACCCTAACCCTAACCCTAACCCTAACCTTAGCCGTAACCCTAACCCCTAACCCCTAACCGTAACGCTAACCCTAAGCCTAACCCCTAACCCCTAACCCCTAACCCTAACCATAACCCTAAACCCTAAGCCTAACCCTAACCGTAACCCTAGCCCTAACCCTAGCCCTAAGTCGTACCCTAACCCTAATCCTAACCCTAACCCAACCTTAACCCTAAAACTAACCTTAGCCCTTAAAACTAACCTAATAGAAACCCTAACCCTAACTGCTAACCCTAAGCCTAACCTAACCCTAACCCTAACCCTAGCCGTAACCCTAACCCTAACCCTAACCCTAGCCCTAACCCTAACCCTAACCCTAACCCTAACCCTAACCTTAGCCCTAACCCTAACCCCTAACCCCTAACCGTAACGCTAACCCTAAGCCTAACCCCTAACCCCTAACCCCTAACCCTAACCCTAACCCTAAACCCTAACCCTAACCATAACCCTAACCCTAGCCCTAACCCTAGCCCTAAGTCGTACCCTAACCCTAATCCTAACCCTAACCCAACCTTAACCCTAAAACTAACCTTAGCCCTTAAAACTAACCTAATAGAAACCCTAACCCTAACTCCTAACCCTAAGTCTAACCTAACCCTAACCCTAACCCTAGCCGTAACCCTAACCCTAACCCTAACCCTAGCCCTAACCCTAACCCTAACCCTAACCCTAACCTTAGCCCTAACCCTAACCCCTAACCCCTAACCGTAACGCTAACCCTAAGCCTAACCCCTAACCCCTAGCCCCTAACCCTAACCATAACCCTAAACCCTAACCCTAACCCTAACCCTAACCCTAGCCCTAACCCTAGCCCTAAGTCGTACCCTAACCCTAATCCTAACCCTAACCCAACCTTAACCCTAAAACTAACCTTAGCCCTTAAAACTAACCTAATAGAAACCCTAACCCTAACTCCTAACCCTAAGCCTAACCTAACCCTAACCCTAACCCTAGCCGTAACCCTAACCCTAACCCTAACCCTAGCCCTAACCCTAACCCTAACCCTAACCCTAACCTTAGCCCTAACCCTAACCCCTAACCCCTAACCGTAACGCTAACCCTAAGCCTAACCCCTAACCCCTAACCCCTAACCCTAACCATAACCCTAAACCCTAACCCTAACCCTAACCCTAACCCTAGCCCTAAGTCGTACCCTAACCCTAATCCTAACCCTAACCCAACCTTAACCCTAAAACTAACCTTAGCCCTTAAAACTAACCTAATAGAAACCCTAACCCTAACTCCTAACCCTAAGCCTAACCTAACCCTAACCCTAACCCTAGCCGTAACCCTAACCCTAACCCTAACCCTAGCCCTAACCCTAACCCTAACCCTAACCCTAACCTTAGCCCTAACCCTAACCCCTAACCCCTAACCGTAATGCTAACCCTAAGCCTAACCCCTAACCCCTAACCCCTAACCCTAACCATAACCCTAAAGCCTAACCCTAACCCTAACCCTAACCCTAGCCCTAACCCTAGCCCTAAGTCGTACCCTAACCCTAATCCTAACCCTAACCCAACCTTAACCCTAAAACTAACCTTAGCCCTTAAAACTAACCTAATAGAAACCCTAACCCTAACTCCTAACCCTAAGCCTAACCTAACCCTAACCCTAACCCTAGCCGTAACCCTAACCCTAACCCTAACCCTAGCCCTAACCCTAACCCTAACCCTAACCCTAACCTTAGCCCTAACCCTAACCCCTAACCCCTAACCGTAACGCTAACCCTAAGCCTAACCCCTAACCCCTAACCCCTAACCCTAAACCATAACCCTAACCCTAACCCTAACCCTAGCCCTAACCCTAGCCCTAAGTCGTACGCTAACCCTAATCCTAACCCTAACCCAACCTTAACCCTAAAACTAACCTTAGCCCTTAAAACTAACCTAATAGAAACCCTAACCCTAACTCCTAACCCTAAGCCTAACCTAACCCTAACCCTAACCCTAGCCGTAACCCTAACCCTAACCCTAACCCTAGCCCTAACCCTAACCCTAACCCTAACCCTAACCTTAGCCCTAACCCTAACCCCTAACCCCTAACCGTAACGCTAACCCTAAGCCTAACCCCTAACCCCTAACCCCTAACCCTAACCCTAACCCTAAACCCTAACCCTAACCCTAACCCTAACCCTAGCCCTAACCCTAGCCCTAAGTCGTACCCTAACCCTAATCCTAACCCTAACCCAACCTTAACCCTAAAACTAACCTTAGCCCTTAAAACTAACCTAATAGAAACCCTAACCCTAACTCCTAACTCTAAGCCTAACCTAACCCTAACCCTAACCCTAGCCGTAACCCTAACCCTAACCCTAACCCTAGCCCTAACCCTAACCCTAACCCTAACCCTAACCTTAGCCCTAACCCTAACCCCTAACCCCTAACCGTAACGCTAACCCTAAGCCTAACCCCTAACCCCTAACCCCTAACCCTAACCATAACCCTAAACCCTAACCCTAACCCTAACCCTAACCCTAGCCCTAACCCTAGCCCTAAGTCGTACCCTAACCCTAATCCTAACCCTAACCCAACCTTAACCCTAAAACTAACCTTAGCCCTTAAAACTAACCTAATAGAAACCCTAACCCTAACTCCTAACCCTAAGCCTAACCTAACCCTAACCCTAACCCTAGCCGTAACCCTAACCCTAACCCTAACCCTAGCCCTAACCCTAACCCTAACCCTAACCCTAACCTTAGCCCTAACCCTAACCCCTAACCCCTAACCGTAACGCTAACCCTAAGCCTAACCCCTAACCCCTAACCCCTAACCCTAACCCTAACCCTAAACCCTAACCCTAACCCTAACCCTAACCCTAGCCCTAACCCTAGCCCTAAGTCGTACCCTAACCCTAATCCTAACCCTAACCCAACCTTAACCCTAAAACTAACCTTAGCCCTTAAAACTAACCTAATAGAAACCCTAACCCTAACTCCTAACCCTAAGCCTAACCTAACCCTAACCCTAACCCTAGCCGTAACCCTAACCCTAACCCTAACCCTAGCCCTAACCCTAACCCTAACCCTAACCCTAACCTTAGCCCTAACCCTAACCCCTAACCCCTAACCGTAACGCTAACCCTAAGCCTAACCCCTAACCCCTAACCCCTAACCCTAACCCTAACCCTAAACCCTAACCCTAACCCTAACCCTAACCCTAGCCCTAACCCTAGCCCTAAGTCGTACCCTAACCCTAATCCTAACCCTAACCCAACCTTAACCCTAAAACTAACCTTAGCCCTTAAAACTAACCTAATAGAAACCCTAACCCTAACTCCTAACCCTAAGCCTAACCTAACCCTAACCCTAACCCTAGCCGTAACCCTAACCCTAACCCTAACCCTAACCTTAGCCCTAACCCTAACCCCTAACCCCTAACCGTAACGCTAACCCTAAGCCTAACCCCTAACCCCTAACCCCTAACCCTAACCCTAACCCTAAACCCTAACCCTAACCCTAACCCTAACCCTAGCCCTAACCCTAGCCCTAAGTCGTACCCTAACCCTAATCCTAACCCTAACCCAACCTTAACCCTAAAACTAACCTTAGCCCTTAAAACTAACCTAATAGAAACCCTAACCCTAACTCCTAACCCTAAGCCTAACCTAACCCTAACCCTAACCCTAGCCGTAACCCTAACCCTAACCCTAACCCTAGCCCTAACCCTAACCCTAACCCTAACCTTAGCCCTAACCCTAACCCCTAACCCCTAACCGTAACGCTAACCCTAAGCCTAACCCCTAACCCCTAACCCCTAACCCTAACCCTAACCCTAAACCCTAACCCTAACCCTAACCCTAACCCTAGCCCTAACCCTAGCCCTAAGTCGTACCCTAACCCTAATCCTAACCCTAACCCAACCTTAACCCTAAAACTAACCTTAGCCCTTAAAACTAACCTAATAGAAACCCTAACCCTAACTCCTAACCCTAAGCCTAACCTAACCCTAACCCTAACCCTAGCCGTAACCCTAACCCTAACCCTAACCCTAGCCCTAACCCTAACCCTAACCCTAACCTTAGCCCTAACCCTAACCCCTAACCCCTAACCGTAACGCTAACCCTAAGCCTAACCCCTAACCCCTAACCCCTAACCCTAACCCTAACCCTAAACCCTAACCCTAACCCTAACCCTAACCCTAGCCCTAACCCTAGCCCTAAGTCGTACCCTAACCCTAATCCTAACCCTAACCCAACCTTAACCCTAAAACTAACCTTAGCCCTTAAAACTAACCTAATAGAAACCCTAACCCTAACTCCTAACCCTAAGCCTAAACTAACCCTAACCCTAACCCTAGCCGTAACCCTAACCCTAACCCTAACCCTAGCCCTAACCCTAACCCTAACCCTAACCCTAACCTTAGCCCTAACCCTAACCCCTAACCCCTAACCGTAACGCTAACCCTAAGCCTAACCCCTAACCCCTAACCCCTAACCCTAACCCTAACCCTAAACCCTAACCCTAACCCTAACCCTAACCCTAGCCCTAACCCTAGCCCTAAGTCGTACCCTAACCCTAATCCTAACCCTAACCCAACCTTAACCCTAAAACTAACCTTAGCCCTTAAAACTAACCTAATAGAAACCCTAACCCTAACTCCTAACCCTAAGCCTAACCTAACCCTAACCCTAACCCTAGCCGTAACCCTAACCCTAACCCTAACCCTAGCCCTAACCCTAACCCTAACCCTAACCCTAACCTTAGCCCTAACCCTAACCCCTAACCCCTAACCGTAACGCTAACCCTAAGCCTAACCCCTAACCCCTAACCCCTAACCCTAACCATAACCCTAAACCCTAACCCTAACCCTAACCCTAACCCTAGCCCTAACCCTAGCCCTAAGTCGTACCCTAACCCTAATCCTAACCCTAACCCAACCTTAACCCTAAAACTAACCTTAGCCCTTAAAACTAACCTAATAGAAACCCTAACCCTAACTCCTAACCCTAAGCCTAACCTAACCCTAACCCTAACCCTAGACGTAACCCTAACCCTAACCCTAGCCCTAACCCTAACCCTAACCCTAACCTTAGCCCTAACCCTAACCCCTAACCCCTAACCGTAACGCTAACCCTAAGCCTAACCCCTAACCCCTAACCCCTAACCCTAACCCTAACCCTAAACCCTAACCCTAACCCTAACCCTAACCCTAGCCCTAACCCTAGCCCTAAGTGGTACCCTAACCCTAATCCTAACCCTAACCCAACCTTAACCCTAAAACTAACCTTAGCCCTTAAAACTAACCTAATAGAAACCCTAACCCTAACTCCTAACCCTAAGCCTAACCTAACCCTAACCCTAACCCTAGCCGTAACCCTAACCCTAACCCTAAACCTAGCCCTAACCCTAACCCTAACCCTAACCCTAACCTTAGCCCTAACCCTAACCCCTAACCCCTAACCGTAACGCTAACCCTAAGCCTAACCCCTAACCCGTAACCCCTAACCCTAACCCTAACCCTAAACCCTAACCCTAACCCTAACCCTAACCCTAGCCCTAACCCTAGCCCTAAGTCGTACCCTAACCCTAATCCTAACCCTAACCCAACCTTAACCCTAAAACTAACCTTAGCCCTTAAAACTAACCTAATAGAAACCCTAACCCTAACTCCTAACCCTAAGCCTAACCTAACCCTAACCCTAACCCTAGCCGTAACCCTAACCCTAACCCTAACCCTAGCCCTAACCCTAACCCTAACCCTAACCCTAACCTTAGCCCTAACCCTAACCCCTAACCCCTAACCGTAACGCTAACCCTAAGCCTAACCCCTAACCCCTAACCCCAACCATAACCCTAAACCCTAACCCTAACCCTAACCCTAACCCTAGCCCTAACCCTAGCCCTAAGTCGTACCCTAACCCTAATCCTAACCCTAACCCAACCTTAACCCTAAAACTAACCTTAGACCTTAAAACTAACCTAATAGAAACCCTAACCCTAACTCCTAACCCTAAGCCTAACCTAACCCTAACCCTAACCCTAGCCGTAACCCTAACCCTAACCCTAACCCTAGCCCTAACCCTAACCCTAACCCTAACCTTAGCCCTAACCCTAACCCCTAACCCCTAACTGTAACGCTAACCCTAAGACTAACCCCTAACCCCTAACCCCTAACCCCTAACCCTAACCATAACCCTAAACCCTAACCCTAACCCTAACCCTAACCCTAGCCCTAACCCTAGCCCTAAGTCGTACCCTAACCCTAATCCTAACCCTAACCCAACCTTAACCCTAAAACTAACCTTAGCCCTTAAAACTAAGCTAATAGAAACCCTAACCCTAACTCCTAACCCTAAGCCTAACCTAACCCTAACCCTAACCCTAGCCGTAACCCTAACCCTAACCCTAACCTTAGCCCTAACCCTAACCCCTAACCCCTAACTGTAACGCTAACCCTAAGCCTAACCCCTAACCCCTAACCCCTATCCCCTAACCCTAACCATAACCCTAAACCCTAACCCTAACCCTAACCCTAACCCTAGCCCTAACCCTAGCCCTAAGTCGTACCCTAACCCTAATCCTAACCCTAACCCAACCTTAACCCTAAAACTAACCTTAGCCCTTAAAACTAACCTAATAGAAACCCTAACCCTAACTCCTAACCCTAAGCCTAACCTAACCCTAACCCTAACCCTAGCCGTAACCCTAACCCTAACCCTAACCCTAGCCCTAACCCTAACCCTAACCCTAACCCTAACCTTAGCCGTAACCCTAACCCCTAACCCCTAACCGTAACGCTAACCCTAAGCCTAACCCCTAACCCCTAACCCCTAACCCTAACCATAACCCTAAACCCTAAGCCTAACCCTAACCGTAACCCTAGCCCTAACCCTAGCCCTAAGTCGTACCCTAACCCTAATCCTAACCCTAACCCAACCTTAACCCTAAAACTAACCTTAGACCTTAAAACTAACCTAATAGAAACCCTAACCCTAACTCCTAACCCTAAGCCTAACCTAACCCTAACCCTAACCCTAGCTGTAACCCTAACCCTAACCCTAACCCTAGCCCTAACCCTAACCCTAACCCTAACCCTAACCTTAGCCCTAACCCTAACCCCTAACTGTAACGCTAACCCTAAGACTAACCCCTAACCCCTAACCCCTAACCCCTAACCCTAACCATAACCCTAAACCCTAACCCTAACCCTAACCCTAACCCTAGCCCTAACCCTAGCCCTAAGTCGTACCCTAACCCTAATCCTAACCCTAACCCAACCTTAACCCTAAAACTAACCTTAGCCCTTAAAACTAACCTAATAGAAACCCTAACCCTAACTCCTAACCCTAAGCCTAACCTAACCCTAACCCTAACCCTAGCCGTAACCCTAACCCTAACCCTAACCTTAGCCCTAACCCTAACCCCTAACCCCTAACTGTAACGCTAACCCTAAGCCTAACCCCTAACCCCTAACCCCTAACCCCTAACCCTAACCATAACCCTAAACCCTAACCCTAACCCTAACCCTAACCCTAGCCCTAACCCTAGCCCTAAGTCGTACCCTAACCCTAATCCTAACCCTAACCCAACCTTAACCCTAAAACTAACCTTAGCCCTTAAAACTAACCTAATAGAAACCCTAACCCTAACTCCTAACCCTAAGCCTAACCTAACCCTAACCCTAACCCTAGCCGTAACCCTAACCCTAACCCTAACCCTAGCCCTAACCCTAACCCTAACCCTAACCCTAACCTTAGCCGTAACCCTAACCCCTAACCCCTAACCGTAACGCTAACCCTAAGCCTAACCCCTAACCCCTAACCCCTAACCCTAACCATAACCCTAAACCCTAAGCCTAACCCTAACCGTAACCCTAGCCCTAACCCTAGCCCTAAGTCGTACCCTAACCCTAATCCTAACCCTAACCCAACCTTAACCCTAAAACTAACCTTAGCCCTTAAAACTAACCTAATAGAAACCCTAACCCTAACTGCTAACCCTAAGCCTAACCTAACCCTAACCCTAACCCTAGCCGTAACCCTAACCCTAACCCTAACCCTAGCCCTAACCCTAACCCTAACCCTAACCCTAACCCTAACCTTAGCCCTAACCCTAACCCCTAACCCCTAACCGTAACGCTAACCCTAAGCCTAACCCCTAACCCCTAACCCCTAACCCTAACCCTAACCCTAAACCCTAACCCTAACCATAACCCTAACCCTAGCCCTAACCCTAGCCCTAAGTCGTACCCTAACCCTAATCCTAACCCTAACCCAACCTTAACCCTAAAACTAACCTTAGCCCTTAAAACTAACCTAATAGAAACCCTAACCCTAACTCCTAACCCTAAGTCTAACCTAACCCTAACCCTAACCCTAGCCGTAACCCTAACCCTAACCCTAACCCTAGCCCTAACCCTAACCCTAACCCTAACCCTAACCTTAGCCCTAACCCTAACCCCTAACCCCTAACCGTAACGCTAACCCTAAGCCTAACCCCTAACCCCTAGCCCCTAACCCTAACCATAACCCTAAACCCTAACCCTAACCCTAACCCTAACCCTAGCCCTAACCCTAGCCCTAAGTCGTACCCTAACCCTAATCCTAACCCTAACCCAACCTTAACCCTAAAACTAACCTTAGCCCTTAAAACTAACCTAATAGAAACCCTAACCCTAACTCCTAACCCTAAGCCTAACCTAACCCTAACCCTAACCCTAGCCGTAACCCTAACCCTAACCCTAACCCTAGCCCTAACCCTAACCCTAACCCTAACCCTAACCTTAGCCCTAACCCTAACCCCTAACCCCTAACCGTAACGCTAACCCTAAGCCTAACCCCTAACCCCTAACCCCTAACCCTAACCATAACCCTAAACCCTAACCCTAACCCTAACCCTAACCCTAGCCCTAAGTCGTACCCTAACCCTAATCCTAACCCTAACCCAACCTTAACCCTAAAACTAACCTTAGCCCTTAAAACTAACCTAATAGAAACCCTAACCCTAACTCCTAACCCTAAGCCTAACCTAACCCTAACCCTAACCCTAGCCGTAACCCTAACCCTAACCCTAACCCTAGCCCTAACCCTAACCCTAACCCTAACCCTAACCTTAGCCCTAACCCTAACCCCTAACCCCTAACCGTAATGCTAACCCTAAGCCTAACCCCTAACCCCTAACCCCTAACCCTAACCATAACCCTAAAGCCTAACCCTAACCCTAACCCTAACCCTAGCCCTAACCCTAGCCCTAAGTCGTACCCTAACCCTAATCCTAACCCTAACCCAACCTTAACCCTAAAACTAACCTTAGCCCTTAAAACTAACCTAATAGAAACCCTAACCCTAACTCCTAACCCTAAGCCTAACCTAACCCTAACCCTAACCCTAGCCGTAACCCTAACCCTAACCCTAACCCTAGCCCTAACCCTAACCCTAACCCTAACCCTAACCTTAGCCCTAACCCTAACCCCTAACCCCTAACCGTAACGCTAACCCTAAGCCTAACCCCTAACCCCTAACCCCTAACCCTAACCATAACCCTAAACCCTAACCCTAACCCTAACCCTAACCCTAGCCCTAACCCTAGCCCTAAGTCGTACCCTAACCCTAATCCTAACCCTAACCCAACCTTAACCCTAAAACTAACCTTAGCCCTTAAAACTAACCTAATAGAAACCCTAACCCTAACTCCTAACCCTAAGCCTAACCTAACCCTAACCCTAACCCTAGCCGTAACCCTAACCCTAACCCTAGCCCTAACCCTAACCCTAACCCTAACCCTAAACTTAGCCCTAACCCTAACCCCTAACCCCTAACCGTAACGCTAACCCTAAGCCTAACCCCTAACCCCTAACCCCTAACCCTAACCCTAACCCTAAACCCTAACCCTAACCCTAACCCTAACCCTAGCCCTAACCCTAGCCCTAAGTCGTACCCTAACCCTAATCCTAACCCTAACCCAACCTTAACCCTAAAACTAACCTTAGCCCTTAAAACTAACCTAATAGAAACCCTAACCCTAACTCCTAACCCTAAGCCTAACCTAACCCTAACCCTAACCCTAGCCGTAACCCTAACCCTAACCCTAACCCTAGCCCTAACCCTAACCCTAGCCGTAACCCTAACCCTAACCCTAACCCTAGCCCTAACCCTAACCCTAACCCTAACCCTAAGCCTAACCCCTAACCCCTAACCCCTAACCCTAACCATAACCCTAAACCCTAACCCTAACCCTAACCCTAACCCTAGCCCTAACCCTAGCCCTAAGTCGTACCCTAACCCTAACTCCTAACCCTAACCCAACCTTAACCCTAAAACTAACCTTAGCCCTTAAAACTAACCTAATAGAAACCCTAACCCTAACTCCTAACCCTAAGCCTAACCTAACCCTAACCCTAACCCTAGCCGTAACCCTAACCCTAACCCTAACCCTAGCCCTAACCCTAACCCTAACCCTAACCCTAACCTTAGCCCTAACCCTAACCCCTAACCCCTAACTGTAACGCTAACCCTAAGACTAACCCCTAACCCCTAACCCCTAACCCCTAACCCCTAACCCTAACCATAACCCTAAACCCTAACCCTAACCCTAACCCTAACCCTAGCCCTAACCCTAGCCCTAAGTCGTACCCTAACCCTAATCCTAACCCTAACCCAACCTTAACCCTAAAACTAACCTTAGCCCTTAAAACTAAGCTAATAGAAACCCTAACCCTAACTCCTAACCCTAAGCCTAACCTAACCCTAACCCTAACCCTAGCCGTAACCCTAACCCTAACCCTAACCCTAGCCCTAACCCTAACCCTAACCCTAACCCTAACCTTAGCCCTAACCCTAACCCCTAACCCCTAACCGTAACGCTAAACCTAAGCCTAACCCCTAACCCCTAACCCCTAACCCTAACCATAACCCTAAACCCTAACCCTAACCCTAACCCTAACCCTAGCCCTAACCCTAGCCCTAAGTCGTACCCTAACCCTAATCCTAACCCTAACCCAACCTTAACCCTAAAACTAA
Source organism: Buteo buteo (assembly GCF_964188355.1). Lineage (NCBI taxonomy): Eukaryota > Metazoa > Chordata > Aves > Accipitriformes > Accipitridae > Buteo > Buteo buteo. Next base: position 234,003 of record NW_027439273.1, read on the forward strand.
CCTTAGCCCTTAAAACTAACCTAATAGAAACCCTAACCCTAACTCCTAACCCTAAGCCTAACCTAACCCTAACCCTAACCCTAGCCGTAACCCTAACCCTAACCCTAACCCTAGCCCTAACCCTAACCCTAGCCGTAACCCTAACCCTAACCCTAACCCTAGCCCTAACCCTAACCCTAACCCTAACCCTAAGCCTAACCCCTAACCCCTAACCCCTAACCCTAACCATAACCCTAAACCCTAACCCTAACCCTAACCCTAACCCTAGCCCTAACCCTAGCCCTAAGTCGTACCCTAACCCTAACTCCTAACCCTAACCCAACCTTAACCCTAAAACTAACCTTAGCCCTTAAAACTAACCTAATAGAAACCCTAACCCTAACTCCTAACCCTAAGCCTAACCTAACCCTAACCCTAACCCTAGCCGTAACCCTAACCCTAACCCTAACCCTAGCCCTAACCCTAACCCTAACCCTAACCCTAACCTTAGCCCTAACCCTAACCCCTAACCCCTAACTGTAACGCTAACCCTAAGACTAACCCCTAACCCCTAACCCCTAACCCTAACCATAACCCTAAACCCTAACCCTAACCCTAACCCTAACCCTAGCCCTAACCCTAGCCCTAAGTCGTACCCTAACCCTAATCCTAACCCTAACCCAACCTTAACCCTAAAACTAACCTTAGCCCTTAAAACTAAGCTAATAGAAACCCTAACCCTAACTCCTAACCCTAAGCCTAACCTAACCCTAACCCTAACCCTAGCCGTAACCCTAACCCTAACCCTAACCCTAGCCCTAACCCTAACCCTAACCCTAACCCTAACCTTAGCCCTAACCCTAACCCCTAACCCCTAACCGTAACGCTAACCCTAAGCCTAACCCCTAACCCCTAACCCCTAACCCTAACCATAACCCTAAACCCTAACCCTAACCCTAACCCTAACCCTAGCCCTAACCCTAGCCCTAAGTCGTACCCTAACCCTAATCCTAACCCTAACCCAACCTTAACCCTAAAACTAACCTTAGCCCTTAAAACTAAGCTAATAGAAACCCTAACCCTAACTCCTAACCCTAAGCCTAACCTAACCCTAACCCTAACCCTAGCCGTAACCCTAACCCTAACCCTAACCCTAGCCCTAACCCTAACCCTAACCCTAACCCTAACCTTAGCCCTAACCCTAACCCCTAACCCCTAACCGTAACGCTAACCCTAAGCCTAACCCCTAACCCCTAACCCCTAACCCTAACCCTAACCCTAAAGCCTAACCCTAACCCTAACCCTAACCCTAGCCCTAACCCTAGCCCTAAGTCGTACCCTAACCCTAATCCTAACCCTAACCCAACCTTAACCCTAAAACTAACCTTAGCACTTAAAACTAACCTAATAGAAACCCTAACCCTAACTCCTAACCCTAAGCCTAACCTAACCCTAACCCTAACCCTAGCCGTAACCCTAACCCTAACCCTAACCCTAGCCCTAACCCTAACCCTAACCCTAACCCTAACCTTAGCCCTAACCCTAACCCCTAACCCCTAACCGTAACGCTAACCCTAAGCCTAACCCCTAACCCCTAACCCCTAACCCTAACCCTAACCCTAAACCCTAACCCTAACCCTAACCCTAACCCTAGCCCTAACCCTAGCCCTAAGTCGTACCCTAACCCTAATCCTAACCCTAACCCAACCTTAACCCTAAAACTAACCTTAGCCCTTAAAACTAACCTAATAGAAACCCTAACCCTAACTCCTAACCCTAAGCCTAACCTAACCCTAACCCTAACCCTAGCCGTAACCCTAACCCTAACCCTAACCCTAGCCCTAACCCTAACCCTAACCCTAACCCTAACCTTAGCCCTAACCCTAACCCCTAACCCCTAACCGTAACGCTAACCCTAAGCCTAACCCCTAACCCCTAACCCCTAACCCTAAACCATAACCCTAACCCTAACCCTAACCCTAGCCCTAACCCTAGCCCTAAGTCGTACGCTAACCCTAATCCTAACCCTAACCCAACCTTAACCCTAAAACTAACCTTAGCCCTTAAAACTAACCTAATAGAAACCCTAACCCTAACTCCTAACCCTAAGCCTAACCTAACCCTAACCCTAACCCTAGCCGTAACCCTAACCCTAACCCTAACCCTAGCCCTAACCCTAACCCTAACCCTAACCCTAACCTTAGCCCTAACCCTAACCCCTAACCCCTAACCGTAACGCTAACCCTAAGCCTAACCCCTAACCCCTAACCCCTAACCCTAACCCTAACCCTAAACCCTAACCCTAACCCTAACCCTAACCCTAGCCCTAACCCTAGCCCTAAGTCGTACCCTAACCCTAATCCTAACCCTAACCCAACCTTAACCCTAAAACTAACCTTAGCCCTTAAAACTAACCTAATAGAAACCCTAACCCTAACTCCTAACTCTAAGCCTAACCTAACCCTAACCCTAACCCTAGCCGTAACCCTAACCCTAACCCTAACCCTAGCCCTAACCCTAACCCTAACCCTAACCCTAACCTTAGCCCTAACCCTAACCCCTAACCCCTAACCGTAACGCTAACCCTAAGCCTAACCCCTAACCCCTAACCCCTAACCCTAACCATAACCCTAAACCCTAACCCTAACCCTAACCCTAACCCTAGCCCTAACCCTAGCCCTAAGTCGTACCCTAACCCTAATCCTAACCCTAACCCAACCTTAACCCTAAAACTAACCTTAGCCCTTAAAACTAACCTAATAGAAACCCTAACCCTAACTCCTAACCCTAAGCCTAACCTAACCCTAACCCTAACCCTAGCCGTAACCCTAACCCTAACCCTAACCCTAGCCCTAACCCTAACCCTAACCCTAACCCTAACCTTAGCCCTAACCCTAACCCCTAACCCCTAACCGTAACGCTAACCCTAAGCCTAACCCCTAACCCCTAACCCCTAACCCTAACCCTAACCCTAAACCCTAACCCTAACCCTAACCCTAACCCTAGCCCTAACCCTAGCCCTAAGTCGTACCCTAACCCTAATCCTAACCCTAACCCAACCTTAACCCTAAAACTAACCTTAGCCCTTAAAACTAACCTAATAGAAACCCTAACCCTAACTCCTAACCCTAAGCCTAACCTAACCCTAACCCTAACCCTAGCCGTAACCCTAACCCTAACCCTAACCCTAGCCCTAACCCTAACCCTAACCCTAACCCTAACCTTAGCCCTAACCCTAACCCCTAACCCCTAACCGTAACGCTAACCCTAAGCCTAACCCCTAACCCCTAACCCCTAACCCTAACCCTAACCCTAAACCCTAACCCTAACCCTAACCCTAACCCTAGCCCTAACCCTAGCCCTAAGTCGTACCCTAACCCTAATCCTAACCCTAACCCAACCTTAACCCTAAAACTAACCTTAGCCCTTAAAACTAACCTAATAGAAACCCTAACCCTAACTCCTAACCCTAAGCCTAACCTAACCCTAACCCTAACCCTAGCCGTAACCCTAACCCTAACCCTAACCCTAACCTTAGCCCTAACCCTAACCCCTAACCCCTAACCGTAACGCTAACCCTAAGCCTAACCCCTAACCCCTAACCCCTAACCCTAACCCTAACCCTAAACCCTAACCCTAACCCTAACCCTAACCCTAGCCCTAACCCTAGCCCTAAGTCGTACCCTAACCCTAATCCTAACCCTAACCCAACCTTAACCCTAAAACTAACCTTAGCCCTTAAAACTAACCTAATAGAAACCCTAACCCTAACTCCTAACCCTAAGCCTAACCTAACCCTAACCCTAACCCTAGCCGTAACCCTAACCCTAACCCTAACCCTAGCCCTAACCCTAACCCTAACCCTAACCTTAGCCCTAACCCTAACCCCTAACCCCTAACCGTAACGCTAACCCTAAGCCTAACCCCTAACCCCTAACCCCTAACCCTAACCCTAACCCTAAACCCTAACCCTAACCCTAACCCTAACCCTAGCCCTAACCCTAGCCCTAAGTCGTACCCTAACCCTAATCCTAACCCTAACCCAACCTTAACCCTAAAACTAACCTTAGCCCTTAAAACTAACCTAATAGAAACCCTAACCCTAACTCCTAACCCTAAGCCTAACCTAACCCTAACCCTAACCCTAGCCGTAACCCTAACCCTAACCCTAACCCTAGCCCTAACCCTAACCCTAACCCTAACCTTAGCCCTAACCCTAACCCCTAACCCCTAACCGTAACGCTAACCCTAAGCCTAACCCCTAACCCCTAACCCCTAACCCTAACCCTAACCCTAAACCCTAACCCTAACCCTAACCCTAACCCTAGCCCTAACCCTAGCCCTAAGTCGTACCCTAACCCTAATCCTAACCCTAACCCAACCTTAACCCTAAAACTAACCTTAGCCCTTAAAACTAACCTAATAGAAACCCTAACCCTAACTCCTAACCCTAAGCCTAAACTAACCCTAACCCTAACCCTAGCCGTAACCCTAACCCTAACCCTAACCCTAGCCCTAACCCTAACCCTAACCCTAACCCTAACCTTAGCCCTAACCCTAACCCCTAACCCCTAACCGTAACGCTAACCCTAAGCCTAACCCCTAACCCCTAACCCCTAACCCTAACCCTAACCCTAAACCCTAACCCTAACCCTAACCCTAACCCTAGCCCTAACCCTAGCCCTAAGTCGTACCCTAACCCTAATCCTAACCCTAACCCAACCTTAACCCTAAAACTAACCTTAGCCCTTAAAACTAACCTAATAGAAACCCTAACCCTAACTCCTAACCCTAAGCCTAACCTAACCCTAACCCTAACCCTAGCCGTAACCCTAACCCTAACCCTAACCCTAGCCCTAACCCTAACCCTAACCCTAACCCTAACCTTAGCCCTAACCCTAACCCCTAACCCCTAACCGTAACGCTAACCCTAAGCCTAACCCCTAACCCCTAACCCCTAACCCTAACCATAACCCTAAACCCTAACCCTAACCCTAACCCTAACCCTAGCCCTAACCCTAGCCCTAAGTCGTACCCTAACCCTAATCCTAACCCTAACCCAACCTTAACCCTAAAACTAACCTTAGCCCTTAAAACTAACCTAATAGAAACCCTAACCCTAACTCCTAACCCTAAGCCTAACCTAACCCTAACCCTAACCCTAGACGTAACCCTAACCCTAACCCTAGCCCTAACCCTAACCCTAACCCTAACCTTAGCCCTAACCCTAACCCCTAACCCCTAACCGTAACGCTAACCCTAAGCCTAACCCCTAACCCCTAACCCCTAACCCTAACCCTAACCCTAAACCCTAACCCTAACCCTAACCCTAACCCTAGCCCTAACCCTAGCCCTAAGTGGTACCCTAACCCTAATCCTAACCCTAACCCAACCTTAACCCTAAAACTAACCTTAGCCCTTAAAACTAACCTAATAGAAACCCTAACCCTAACTCCTAACCCTAAGCCTAACCTAACCCTAACCCTAACCCTAGCCGTAACCCTAACCCTAACCCTAACCCTAGCCCTAACCCTAACCCTAACCCTAACCCTAACCTTAGCCCTAACCCTAACCCCTAACCCCTAACCGTAACGCTAACCCTAAGCCTAACCCCTAACCCCTAACCCCTAACCCTAACCCTAACCCTAAACCCTAACCCTAACCCTAACCCTAACCCTAGCCCTAACCCTAGCCCTAAGTGGTACCCTAACCCTAATCCTAACCCTAACCCAACCTTAACCCTAAAACTAACCTTAGCCCTTAAAACTAACCTAATAGAAACCCTAACCCTAACTCCTAACCCTAAGCCTAACCTAACCCTAACCCTACCAACCCTAGCCGTAACCCTAACCCTAACCCTAACCCTAGCCCTAACCCTAACCCTAACCCTAACCCTAACCTTAGCCCTAACCCTAACCCCTAACCCCTAACCGTAACGCTAACCCTAAGCCTAACCCCTAACCCCTAACCCCTAACCCTAACCCTAACCCTAAACCCTAACCCTAACCCTAACCCTAACCCTAGCCCTAACCCTAGCCCTAAGTCGTACCCTAACCCTAATCCTAACCCTAACCCAACCTTAACCCTAAAACTAACCTTAGCCCTTAAAACTAACCTAATAGAAACCCTAACCCTAACTCCTAACCCTAAGCCTAACCTAACCCTAACCCTAACCCTAGCCGTAACCCTAACCCTAACCCTAACCCTAGCCCTAACCCTAACCCTAACCCTAACCCTAACCTTAGCCCTAACCCTAACCCCTAACCCCTAACCGTAACGCTAACCCTAAGCCTAACCCCTAACCCCTAACCCCTAACCCTAACCCTAACCCTAAACCCTAACCCTAACCCTAACCCTAACCCTAGCCCTAACCCTAGCCCTAAGTCGTACCCTAACCCTAATCCTAACCCTAACCCAACCTTAACCCTAAAACTAACCTTAGCCCTTAAAACTAACCTAATAGAAACCCTAACCCTAACTCCTAACCCTAAGCCTAACCTAACCCTAACCCTAACCCTAGCCGTAACCCTAACCCTAACCCTAACCCTAACCCTAACCCTAACCCTAACCTTAGCCCTAACCCTAACCCCTAACCCCTAACCGTAACGCTAACCCTAAGCCTAACCCCTAACCCCTAACCCCTAACCCTAACCCTAACCCTAAACCCTAACCCTAACCCTACCCTAACCCTAACCCTAGCCCTAACCCTAGCCCTAAGTCGTACCCTAACCCTAATCCTAACCCTAACCCAACCTTAACCCTAAAACTAACCTTAGCCCTTAAAACTAACCTAATAGAAACCCTAACCCTAACTCCTAACCCTAAGCCTAACCTAACCCTAACCCTAACCCTAGCCGTAACCCTAACCCTAACCTAACCCTAGCCCTAACCCTAACCCTAACCCTAACCCTAACCTTAGCCCTAACCCTAACCCCTAACCCCTAACCGTAACGCTAACCCTAAGCCTAACCCCTAACCCCTAACCCCTAACCCTAACCCTAACCCTAAACCCTAACCCTAACCCTAACCCTAACCCTAGCCCTAACCCTAGCCCTAAGTCGTACCCTAACCCTAATCCTAACCCTAACCCAACCTTAACCCTAAAACTAACCTTAGCCCTTAAAACTAACCTAATAGAAACCCTAACCCTAACTCCTAACCCTAAGCCTAACCTAACCCTAACCCTAACCCTAGCCGTAACCCTAACCCTAACCCTAACCCTAGCCCTAACCCTAACCCTAACCCTAACCCTAACCTTAGCCCTAACCCTAACCCCTAACCCCTAACCGTAACGCTAACCCTAAGCCTAACCCCTAACCCCTAACCCCTAACCCTAACCCTAACCCTAAACCCTAACCCTAACCCTAACCCTAACCCTAGCCCTAACCCTAGCCCTAAGTCGTACCCTAACCCTAATCCTAACCCTAACCCAACCTTAACCCTAAAACTAACCTTAGCCCTTAAAACTAACCTAATAGAAACCCTAACCCTAACTCCTAACCCTAAGCCTAACCTAACCCTAACCCTAACCCTAGCCGTAACCCTAACCCTAACCCTAACCCTAGCCCTAACCCTAACCCTAACCCTAACCCTAACCTTAGCCCTAACCCTAACCCCTAACCCCTAACCGTAACGCTAACCCTAAGCCTAACCCCTAACCCCTAACCCCTAACCCTAACCCTAACCCTAAACCCTAACCCTAACCAACCTAACCCTAGCCCTAACCCTAGCCCTAAGTCGTACCCTAACCCTAATCCTAACCCTAACCCAACCTTAACCCTAAAACTAACCTTAGCCCTTAAAACTAACCTAATAGAAACCCTAACCCTAACTCCTAACCCTAAGCCTAACCTAACCCTAACCCTAACCCTAGCCGTAACCCTAACCCTAACCCTAGCCCTAACCCTAACCCTAACCCTAACCCTAACCTTAGCCCTAACCCTAACCCCTAACCCCTAACCGTAACGCTAACCCTAAGCCTAACCCCTAACCCCTAACCCCTAACCCTAACCCTAACCATAAACCCTAACCCTAACCCTAACCCTAACCCTAGCCCTAACCCTAGCCCTAAGTCGTACCCTAACCCTAATCCTAACCCTAACCCAACCTTAACCCTAAAACTAACCTTAGCCCTTAAAACTAACCTAATAGAAACCCTAACCCTAACTCCTAACCCTAAGCCTAACCTAACCCTAACCCTAACCCTAGCCGTAACCCTAACCCTAACCCTAACCCTAGCCCTAACCCTAACCCTAACCCTAACCCTAACCTTAGCCCTAACCCTAACCCCTAACCCCTAACCGTAACGCTAACCCTAAGCCTAACCCCTAACCCCTAACCCCTAACCCTAACCCCTCAACCCTAGCCCTAACCCTAGCCCTAAGTCGTACCCTA